>NW_017307042.1:315526-333636 GCF_000935625.1 Nanorana parkeri | reverse complement strand
CTGTTATTTATGGTGGATTAAACTTTTACATGTATTCTTCCCCCAAGGTTTATGAAATAGAGATTAAAGTTAAAAAAACAAAAAACAAAAAAATCACACCACTAGAGGTAGAAAGAGCAGATTAGCTACTACAATGATTCCACCTAACAGTTGCCAAACCAAGATGTCAGCCACATGGGGTGGGGGGATTGTTTTTTTCAATAAGTCACCAGATTTCAATAAGTCACTTGCACTTTAAAGGGCAAGTCCACTGGCATGGAGGGGGTAATTCCATTTTCCAAAATTCACTTGGGAAAGTGGACTTACCCTTTAAGAGCAGTACAGCAAAATCTCTAACACTGCAAGGCTTTCCCTTTTAAGAAGCACGCCGTTAGAACTTCTATAGCTACTCCATAGTCTTAGGCTCAGTTCACACCTAGAGTTATGTTCGTGTCGCATACATTTAATCTCCATGTTTGCCACCCTTCCAAAAAGTAGTGCATGTAGCAAAATCTGTGACATGCATTAAGCATTTGAACACATGCAAACAGGGAGCAAACATACTTCTGGCAGGGGTGCCATTAACTAATGTCAACGCAAGTGAGTTTACGAACATGCTTAAAAATGCACGTTTGACATGTGTTCTGCAACACCTAGGTGTGAACCGAGTCTAACCCTGATCCTAGAGTTGCCATTACTCAGTGTCTATGGCTACATAGTAACATTACTGGGGTCCAACAGTAAACTCTATCCAGGAACAGCAAAAGGAGCTAGTCAGAACACATTTACAGGGGGTTTTTTTCTAATTAGAGCTCCAAAGTATTTTTGTCTGAGTGGCCTCAAGAGATACTGCAGGGAATATGCTTTTGCATGATCCAATTCGCTTCACAACTTCAAAAGTCAGCAAGCTTACTTACAAAACGGGAAGAGTTGTCATTTTTAACAGTCTTGGCATTTCCAAAGGCTTCAAGAATTGGATTAGCTTGCAGCAGCTGCCTCTCCAGCTCCCCCTGAAACAAAAACATTTGTAAAATTATAAACAAACAGAAATCAGTCACTACAAAATGCAATAAAAGGTAGTTTACATAGGCCTAAAACCTTGTTTTTGCAGTGCCCCTCATACCAACCTGATCTTTTTTGGATTTGTGTGAGGTTGCAACATAAGCCAGATACTGGATTACTTTCTTAGTATTTTCTGTTTTGCCAGCACCAGATTCTCCACTAGAAAAAAAAAATGTGCACAATAAAATATTCAGCGTCACTTCAGCAAGCATTTTTATAGGCCAAGTCAAAAATGCGTCACTTAAAAAACAACATTTTTGCTCAAAAATTAGTATACTCCATCACTTTCTGGTGATTATTTTTTTTTTTTTTTTTAAGCATTAGGCATACAAATATTACTTCATCACAGTTGTGTTAGAAAGCTTCTACCCACAGTGCCATCAGTTTTACCAGAAATGGATAAGGCTTACACGATAACCTGACTATTCCTAAACCTGACTATTGCTAATACAGCTTAATGTAATTTAGCATTTCACTGACCAATTGTGCCAACATATTATGACTGTTCTCTGGCTCTGAGAAAACAAATTCAATTTGAAACAAGGTCCAGCACAAAGGAAAAAAAATGTTTTAAAATTCCCTCCTACTCCATAGACTGGTTTTCAAGGTGTAGGAATAAATGCTTGCACTAAGGATACAAACCTATAAGCTCCCAACAGTGGGATACATCTATGGATAACGCTAGCATTTTGTGAAGTGCTACAATACAGTAACATTTAATCCAATATCTGAACTGTGTATATTAACGTGAAAGGCACTGCAATGCACATGTGCAAGGCTGAAGCTGGCCTATCTGGCGTATTTAGGTGTAATATAAATGCCAATTCGTTAAATGTATTTTACATATTTCCTTTAACATTAAGCCCACAGACAATATAGGACATATACTTACGTGCAAAGAATGGATTGATCTTCTCTATCTGGAAGGAAAGAAACATTCAAAATTTTATATTTTGTCACCAAACAAATCTTTTTTTAAATCAACCTAAATGTCAAATTAAATAGGCTTCTGAAAGTAAATTTTTCAAGCAGGAAGAGGATAGAATGTACCCGTAATATGTTATATTTAAAAAAACTGTTGACATACCACAGCTGCAAACAATGAGGATATTAATAACAGCTCTACAACCATCTGACGCTAAAGGTTCTGTCGCTGTTCTTTATTTCAAGAGGTTTAAAAATATAAAAGGTTTCCTCTTATTAGTCTATCATATCAAGATGTATTTTACCTGTTTGTATACTTATACTTAGCTTGTATACTTAGTGAAAACAGATGCGATACTGCACTTCAATGCATCTTTCAAAGATTTGCTGCAATAAGTTAGCAGAGGACGATTACAGCAATGCCAGAAGACTGTGGTATAGACAAGCACAGGAAGTCCGCCCCACCTCCCTTCACAGTATGAGCCATAAAAGGAAGAAAGATGAAGCTGTACTACGGTGATGCAAGTTCTAAGCTGACTCATTCTAGTTGATCTCAGCTTCCGCTATGTCTTATTAAACAGGCACACACGCAATATTTCAGTCAAAAAAATCATCAACCATTCAAATGTATGCTGTGGCATAACTAGCAGTTCTAAAGAACACAAATGTTTTACATTAAACAGATAAATAGACCTGTCCTTTTAGACCTGTCCTTTTAGCACCCATTTTCTGCATTTGCACAGTTGGGCTTCATTTACATGGGTGGGCAAAGCTGTACACTGATCAAATCAGCATAGTTTTGGAGCAGGTACTGCCCTATGTTTGCAATCAATTGCAGAAAGGAAGCCAGTACAACTCAGACAGGCTGTTCTTATGTAACCACTTAAGGAGAGATTGCCTGCAACTAGGGACAGATGAGCGGGTCTTGGTCTAGAGCAACTCATCTATCACTAGCTGCAGGTAATCGCTCCTTAAGTAATTGCATGCAAACAGCTGGAAAGTGAGCCTGTCATTTATATGTGCAGTCCACAACAAACCATAAAACAGACACACTGATCTGCACTGTCTACAGCTCTGCATGCCCGTGTGAATAAACACTTATAATGGATTACCTATAACCAGAGTACTCCGACATTGTCACTAGAGGCTATTGTCTAGCATTCATAAATTTGCAAAATGGTAACCCGGGGCAAGCACAACGTGGCCTCCACTTTTATGGGAAGCTGGTTTATCAACCCTTTAGGCTGCACAGTGAGCTCACAGTTAATATCACAGAGGAGCAGGGTAGTAAGCAAGTATAAAAAAAAAGTGTGGTGGGAGAGGAAGGGGTGGTGATAAAGGATAGGGACACTAATCCCTGGTATCCATCAGAAAAACCATTTCCTCCCAACTGCCTCCCCTTACCCTTCACATGCCATAAATAACCCTCCACTACAGACCACAGATCAGTGCTCAATCTGACAAGCAACTCTAAAACCAAAAAAGTTACTACCCAAGCAACAATGTGATCCACAAACATTTCATGCGTGTTAAAATTTCACTTATGGTATATGGGGTACAATTGGAGCTTAAAATCAATTGTGTCATTTTCAGAAAAATATGGATCCCACTAGTGCCCTGCTTCTAAAATGCTAGTTCCCTGGCTTGCAGTAACCTTTCACCCTGTTCCTAATAAAGCCGTATTTTCCCTTTGCTGTGCGCACACAAAATGCACATTAAACCCCAAAACATTTTTGGGATACAGAGATGCTGTAGATCAAATAGTGATAGTTGCATTTTAATGGAACACATTTGTGCTACTGACAAGCACTCAAAATAATTTTAGTGCAGACAAACCATACAATTCCCATCTTCTTGGTGAAATATAGAAGATAAAGTTGTATCAAGTAAATAGATATAAAATAGGTCAAGCTTCATAATCCGGTACAATCACAAAGCTGCAAAAAACTATGGTACCTAAAAGCTTCCATAAAAAGTATTTACAGCTCAACATTTTAGATTTAACCAACAATTGCAAAAGAAACCATACTCCCTCACATCTAAAGGTGCCCATACACTGTACGATCGTACAATAATCGCGGGAAATCCAGTGATCGTAGGATAATCGCAAAGTGTATGGAAGGCATGCGACTGTTTCTACTGTACGATCGCACGTCTTCCGTCGAACAAGCAGGCTGGAAAATTTGCCGAGACTCGTATTAGTGGCGTGCTTGTTCGACAACTGCCGAACGGGCCGGTTTGCGCACAGTCATCGGAAGCCCGTCACTCAGGGGGGCGGGCTTGCGATGGTCGCAAGTACGATCTGCCTGCCCATGGGCAGATCGTACGTTTTTTTAATTACAACCCTCGCAAGACCAAAGTCTTGCGAGGGTTGTAAAGTGTATGGCCAGCTTTACGCCGCCATGTATGGGAACACCCAACATTTTCTTAAGCATGTGCACCTTTATGCATTTGTATGTCTGTGTACGTGGGATAGTAAACTTGTTTTTTTTTATTGAAACAAGATATTTGTACCTTTTTTTATTTAATTGAAATCACAAGGGAGCTGATAATCCCCCTGTTTGATCGCATAGTGCAGATGACAGGTTCTCTTTGAGACATCAGGGTCTATTAGACCCCTACTAATCTAACTTCTTCACTCCGCTGAAGCCAATTCAGCACCGATTAATCAGTCAGTTACTCCCCTGGTCAGTGTGACAGGGATCTCACAGCTCTGAAGAGAAGTGCTCAGAACTACAGCCTTTTAAAAAAAAAAAAAAAAAAAGTTTATTTCTTTAAGACCCTACTGCATATTTTGCATTTCATTTTTACAGCCAAATTTGGGAGAACACTCACTTTATATTTATGTGGTCCCATTCTACCAGAAGCCTTTTTTTTGCCTCACCGGAGCCAGTAACACATTGTAACCACAATCAGTGGATTGTGGGTGCAATGCTTTGGCTCCTACAGAATTTCCCTACCAACCATGACCATACCCTACCAAGGTACAGAAAATTAGCTGATCACCAGTACTCAAAAGTTATTGTTACAAATCTTAGTGTTCATTTTATTGATATATAGCGTCACATATCAAATAGCCAATGTTTTGGGGCCGCGCAGGGTTTCAAGGCCTTCATCAGGGCGACAGTTACCTACACGGTCACTTTGATGTAGGGACCCTGCGTGGCCCCGAAACGTTGGCTATTTGATACATATGATGCTATACATCAATAAATGAACACTAAGATTTGAAACTATAGAGTGCTGGTGATCTACTTTAAGCTTGAACACACACGGTGCCATCCATGTCCTTCACTACGAGCACCACATTTGCTACCGGTTATAAATGCTGAAAGGAGGAGTGCAGGGGACAGATCTTGCATTCTAAATACCAAGGTACAGAGATTTAGGAAACATGACGGAGTGTTTTGCAGTTGGAGATTTTCCTAATACTACCCGTCGATAAAATCGATCAGCTGATCGAGGGATGCCAACTGGCAGGGTTCCTCCAAACCAGCAATTCTCACAATGTATGGGCACCCTTAGCCTGGAGAGACTATTATTGCAGCTATGATACCTCGGACTGGTAAGCTGCAATATATAAAATGTTTGGTTTTGGGCTTATTACTTTAAAGAACAGTACTAACAAAGTACAGTTCAAGGCCAGGCCCAATTAAAGGTGTTTTCACACAGGTTGGTTTGATTTTATATAAACTTTTAAAAACAACAAGCTTTAAGTTTATAAACTTTTTTTTATAAATAATTATTAAAAGAGTGTATTCATACTTTGTTTACAAAAACATGCTGGCACCTGCATGCCTGGTGTTTAATAGTGCAGGTATGGGGTTTAACTATGCTAGGAAATAGGAGCGGTGCATCCATCATTCAGCAATAAACTTAACCTGATTTCCTGCTATTCAGACATAGGTCCTGTATTTCTATAGCACCGCCACAATAGCAGCTTTTCTAGGGTGACAGAAAGCTGCAACTAATGGTTAAAGTTCATTACTTGCTCCAACCATAAAAACTTCCTATTATATATTAAAAAACAGAAACCTTTTAACTGGGGCTTCTGCCAGTGATTCCTGTTGGTGCTCAGTGCATAGGGCAGAGCCCAGATCACTGACTGGCCCCATAAAGCTGCTCACAGAACAGGTGAGGTTTACTTCTTGTAGGTTAATTAGGCACATTTCCCTTTCAGTGCTACAGAATTCTGCAGCCAAGAATGAATATAGCACAAAAGCACATGTGCCTCCTCTAACCTGAACCCTGCTAAAGTTTGGCACTGCTACACTAACTATTCCCCAAGTATGCATACTGTTCACTCACTAGTGCCAGACCCTGATCCAGACATCTACATCTCTTAAGGTGGCCATACACCTTATCGGACGAAAAGTGTCGTCCGATAAGGTGTATGTACGTGTCGTACGATTGTGGTACGGTGGTCCCATTATGCCCCGATTGTCGCAAGGTTCAATTAGCCGCAATTAAAGAAAGGCACCTGGACGAATTGCGGTAATCCACCGCACGTATTTTTGTTTGCGCATTAGCAGTGTAGAGCGATTATCAGACGAAAAAACGCAATCACATACGATAATCGTAAGGTGTATGGGCACCTTTACACACATCCCATCTGCACTCAGCACTTTGCAACACACTCTCCCCACCTTAAGGCCTTGTTCACACCAAGTGTGTTCCAGGAGTAGAGCAGTTACAGACCGGATCAAAACTGCGTCCGATGTATTCCAATGGTATTTTGGGCCGCAGCGTTCAGTTCCAGAGCATGTAAAAAAACTGCAGCAAGCCCTATTTTACCTGCTCTGGAATGCATGTAAACACATCAAAAACGCCCTGGAACGCACTGAAAGCCCATTCTAAACTAAACAAAAAACGGCCCAGAACGCATTAACAACGCAGTATAACACTGCACTGCGTGTGCAGAAACTCATGCAGATCTGGTCTGCATTTGGTGCGATGTCTACAATAACTCATCTTCCATCTCTTCCTGCCTGTGTTGCAGTTGGAGAGTTTCCATTTACCTGTCTGGTAATTTGTCAAAAACATAAGCTAGTGCTTGGTTTGCGCTAGCTTTTTGCTCCACTTAGAGCTTATTTTAACATCTTCCAGAAAAGCAGAAAGCAGTGCATCAGACAAATGTAATTAAAGGCTGTAAACATACCTTGCATCATACTCCGATATGCATTATCTGTGATTGCATAAATGTGGGGTGGCATTTCATGCCTCTTTTTGCCTTTGTACATTTCCACAATTTCTTCAGAGTAAATTGGAAAGTTCTTGTATGGGTTTATTACCACACAAAACAAACCAGAATAAGTCTATGGATATATAAAAAAAAAAAAAGGGGGAAAAGTTCAGTTTAAATAACAGAAGCCATGTAAACATCCCCCCAGATTAGGTCGTTCTAGGAAAGGCTAAAAGGTGCCCATACACTGCTTGATTCTCGTACGAGAATCGCGGGAAATCCCGCGATCGTACGAGAATCGAGCAGTGTGAACGAAGACGTGCGACCGTTTCTACTGTACGGTCGCACGTCTTTTGTCGAACGAGCATGCTCGAAAACCCGCCGACAATCGTACGATTCTCGGCGGGTTTTCGAGCCTGCTCGTTCGACAGCTGCGGAACGGGCCGGTGTGCGCACGCGCACACTGCCCGTTCTGCATTGCGGTCATCGGGTTTTCGATGATCGCAAGTACGATCTGCCCGTCGAAGATTGGCAGATCGTACGAGGTTTTAATAAGCTTACGACCATCGCAAGACAAAAGTCTTGCGATGGTCGTAAGGTGTATGGGCACCTTAATACAATGAACTACAGTTAAAAGCAGTTAAAAAAACAACCGGCTGTGTTCTCACAACCTATAGTGACTGCGGAGGACTACAGTTACTCCCTTGCATGATATCTCTGTATAAACTTGATCAAAAGATCTGTAGAAAACACCTTTAGGGACAATATACACAGGTGTTTTTTTACACTCTGAGGCTTAACTTTAACCACGAAGCCTTTTAAACAATGCTTAGTGTGGCACACACAGCATGAAATCCTAAAGATAGCCATAAACGACTGGAATTTTGGCCAATTCGTGCTGAAATTTGAGCCATAGACGGCCCTGTGGGCAAAACCCGTCTCCACAAAAATAGATTTGAAAGTTGATTAAACTAGGTGGGAAACTCTCAGCCGAACAGTGACTCCATCCTTTGAACAGTCAAGGCAAACAGGCAAGTGATACCCTGGAGGCCAAATAGGTATTTTAAAAAGCATTTTATTTAAATAATGGAGTTAGTTATTTACGTCTGCTCCGCTACATTTGAACCCTACCCCTTAAGCTAGCATACATGCGTGTGTTATGCATACAAGATAGAGATATCTGATATTCACAGTCAGATATGAAATTAATCCCAAGTTACTTAACATTGTTCATGGCAGTCATGTAGTTAACAGTAAAAATCATTTATTGGCATTTGTTTTAAGCTGTAGAATTTAAAAAAAAAAAAAAAAAAGTTGGTCAAAAGGCATTGTGTGTCTTTATAATAAAGCGATTAAAATGTTTACTTACATATATTAACCCAGAATAGTATCTCTCCTTCAGATTGTGCAGGACGGATGCTTCATTCAAACATGTCAGCTCTGCCATGTCTTCAACTTTAGCGAACTTGGGGGGGTTCATCTTTTGGACGTCATCTTTATTTACTTTGACCTTTTTACCATTCTCCGCTAGTTCAACAATCACCTCATCACCAGACTCTTCTTTCAGACTGGCTGCTTCGAAACCGTGCTTTTCTGAGGGTATCCATACTTGTTTTTTTGCTGCCCAGTCTGCCTGGGCCAAGGGATTGTTAATGAGATTACGATCCACATAAAGGTACTTGTCTGCATCTTTTTGCGCCATGATTTTTCAGGACAGCGGACCTACAAAAAAAAAAAAAAAAATAGTGTAAGAACTCTATTACTTATATACCCATTGTTGTTAAAGTGGACCTTTACCCATATCTTTAAAAGTAACAAGCACACCTTTAGAAATGTTTAATGACAACATACAGATACTTCTAGATAATTGCCGGCTTTGTATCCTTTGCATATCTTATTTGTCTTTTCTTATCTAGTGTTTTGACAATCGGCCATTTTACTAAGGGCAGATTACAAGCTCTCCTTTTACTTCCTGGATTTCTTGCACATATGATTAGACATGTGATCATGCACATCTCAGGGGGGGAAAAAATGCCTTTCCCTGGAGATTACTGATGAGATTTACCAGCAGTGCTCTGCTGATGACAAGGCAATCCCAGTGTGCATTGCCAAACTGAAGTAACTATGCCCGTTCAAAACAGGAAGTGAACGCTCAGCCAGCAGAAGTATTTACAAATCACAGCATTTTACACGACAAGTATCTTACTATTAATCATACATAGAGAGATGCATTGGTAGAATTAGATTTTTTGAGTGTAAGGGTCCACTTTAAATGGCAAACTCGTGTATTTTCAGCAAGCACAGTCTATATTGCCCATGTTTACCTTACAGTAATTTTAGATGCAACTTCAGTATTTCACATGCCTATTTAAAAGTTTTATCTGTATTAAATCAAGAGTATTAATGTAAAATTGCTAGGAAAGGCAGCAAACCCATTTATAAAAACTCTGCTTAGCTCTCTAGTGCAAACCAATATTGATAGTAATATGGGGTCTGCGATTGCTGACCTCCCAACAACACCAGTTGGCTTGTTTCTCTGGCACCAGTACTTTCTCTGGTCACTGATCGAAAACATATGCAGATTAGAAAATCAGAGCACAGGCAGAACTCCTGATCTGCATACTTGTACCAGGGCAGTGTCTCAAAGTACTAAATCCATTAAAACAGCCAGGCAATTAGCATGTTTAGAAAACAAACTCCACATAGGATTCCATTAACAACAACTCCAATAATAGATCAACCAAAGTGCATAGTTTTCAATGAAACGGCTCCTAGGAAGTGTATTTTAGGAAGCCGAAAAAGGACAACCACTATGCAATACTGTGCAGAAGCAGCTATGACTGATTTTAGGTACATATAAAATGACAAACTGCACATACAAATCAGGTTTTTTTAAATGTATAGACTGGAAAAATATGAAAGAGGGAAAAAAAAAAAATATGCCCTTAAACATATGTTCACAAAAGGCCTACGGCTACTGACACAATGGATAAGCAGGTGTTTAGGTACATCTTAACTAACCTTACTGGAATAGGAAAATTAAACGTACCAATCAACTTGCAAGCACTAATCTTTCTAATGCTCACCTCCATAACGCACCTGGCGTGAACACATTTCCTTAACTGCGTTTTGAAAAAAGTATTTTGTGAGCGAGCCCCCTGGAGCAATGTGTTGTACTAAACTCATAGTGCTCAACCTCCCCCAGGTGTGGACACACAATTGTGCCACTGAGGAGCCTATCAGTCAGACCTCTTTGTCAGGAGGCAATTTTAAGTCATGAGTACATCCCTCATGTCACAATATACAGCAACAGTATAATATATATCTTATCATTACAACGCAGCCTTAGAGCTCCAGTCAGTGACCTTGTCTAGCCGGAGAATGTTATTAGTCTGCTGCAGGAACCATTTCCCGTTCTGCTCTTCCCTAGGGCCGCAATATTGCAACTGTGCAGCAAGTCACAAAGTAAAGTCAGCTGCAAGGAGCTGGATTTGTGTCATTGTGTCTCATGATTTGAGACATTTGTGAAGAAAAAAAAAAAAAGCCAAGAACTGAACAGGATTCACATGACCTTTATCTGAGCTAACATCTTAGAAAATTTAAATTGTGGCACTGGAAAGTAGGCCAAGAAATCCAGCAGATGAGGGCGTTGTCAAGAGGAGAGTGCCGTGATCTCTGAAAGGTAATATATAGCGGTGTCACACTTACACATTTAGCACATGTGCACCTAACTTGGGAGGGGAAATAAAATAAAGAGGCTACAAGGTTCTTGATTGCCGCGTCCCTGCTGGACAGATCATTCTTTCTGTTCTAGGGCCATGGGGGAATTCATCAACACTGGAGCAGACAATCTGGAGCAGTTGCCTATAGCAACCAGCTTCTCCCTTCAGTCAAGCTTTGAAAATCAAAAGGTGGATGCCGATTGGTTGCCATGCACAGCTGCTCCAGATTTGATCAATTCCTCCCATTGCGTCATACAGAAAGTGATGGGAAATTTAACATATGTCATAACAGGAGGATACATTTTCCAATGGTAACACCTGTTCTGGGGACAAGGGTAAGAGGGGATATCACCTTGCCTTGGAGAGATCTTTTACTTACTATTGCGTCTTGGACAGAAAATGAGGCGATCTTCCCCTCACCCCAGGGATGCCACACACAAACAGGTGAAATCTTGCACACATTAGCTGGTGGTATACATCACTTCTTGTGAATGGTTGAATCACAATGTTTAATGTCCAACCTACTTTACAGCCATAAAACTAAAAAATCCAGATCTGTGCTGGAGGGGAAAAGGCACAAACAAAAACACACAACACTTGTGATGAAGTTACACTCAATACATTCTTTGGCAAATATTTCAACACTTGGCAAACTGACAGTCACATATTAACTTTGTTACAGCATTTCCGGCATCTGCCTGAAAGTGAAGCGAAGCTGAAATTGCCTTTTTTGGAGATAGTAAGAGCAGGCTGGGCCTTTCAACACAGAAACAAAAGATGAAATAGAGATTTGCATACAAGTTGTTTTTTTTAAACATATGGTGACGGTTTCAGTTTCTACACACATTTGTCCAATTATACACAAGCATACCCCAACACTGATGGTGAAATGCACACTGTGCTAGCGTGTTTAGAGCTGGGCATACTTTAACTGGCTCACCACTCCTCTTGGAAGTTTCCACAGAACTTGAGCTCACATTTAAACAAGCAGGAAGATGGGAATTACTGGAAGTCCTAAACACAAACTGCATTGTTTTCAAGGTTGTGAGGAAGTGAAATCTGGACTTGAAAGTCTAAAAACTGTAGCTGGCTAATAGAAAGAAATTTTAGACACCTAAATGGAATGGGAACCCTAAAGCTGGCTACACACTGAGCCAATTTCAGCTAGATCTTGACGAGCCTGGAAAACCGGCTGAAATTTGCTCTGTGGGTGGCCGTGTCTGGCAGCTCGTGCCCAACAACCTTCAACTGAAAAATCTGAGGAGCCTGGTGGAAAATGGTCAGGTGCAGTCACTGCTCAGGTATTTTGACAGTTGCATCAGGAGATTCCTCCATCCCTACTAAACAGTTTATGTCCTTCTGCTGATCTGACAGATGCCAACATCAATGCACCAAAAAACACACGGGCAGTGGGCATGGCAGACAGAATATAGGAGGTAGTGGCATAGCGAGCATCGACGGCTCCCTGCATCTTAAAGCAGGAGAAAAACACGTACGCAATTGCTCCATACCAGCACGGATCTGCTTCCGTGCTTGCCATGGTCAGAATGAATCGGAGATGTGGAACTGGAAGGATCACCAGGTATTCCAGTGCAAATGAAGATCACAATAAAGAACAGTCTACATTTACCCACATCATCTAAACACAGATACATATGTGATAGTGTATGTTACCGGAAAAATTCCTAAGTGCAAACCTTGCGTGGCCACAACTAAGACCATCATCACTCAATAAGGGCTGTTGACAAAAAAAAGCACACAGGCAGTTAATGCAGACACAACATAGCCCTCCATGGAATGGCCACATGGACATCAAGAGTATTTTTTATGTATCCTGCACAAATTTCAAGGATAGGAAATGGTCAAAGAAAACATGCATGAAGATTCACTTTAAAAAAACAGCACTATCAAGGTGTATGTAACTGTACAAAAGTTGAATAGTTGTTGGAATTGCTAACTATGCAATCCCCAGCTATTTTGTATGTAAAGGAAAAAGGTTACCTGAAATGTGGGACACAGATTTTCTCTTCCACAGTAAAGACTCTCCTCTCAAAAACACACAAAAAAACCCCAAACTACCTTTTAAACCACCAAATGTTTTGAAGCTGCATTCTTTAGATTCCTTTGCATCATGTTAAATGAAGCATATGCTCTCTCCAGACAAAACTGGAGGCTCTCTTCAAGAACACTATGCTGATAGAAATATGTGCTGCCGCCGATGACCTGACAATGCAGGTTGCCTGGCAGACCTGCTAATCCAATATCTTAACTTTTGAGACACTGACCTGGAAAACAAAGTGTACTAAATCAGGAGTTCCAATTTCACTGACTTTACCAACATTGTACTTGCTCCAGGTCACTGACTTCAGAGACAACCAAAATATCTCCAGTTTTCATCTCTGCAATGGATTTGTATTTAGCTGTGTGGCTGAAGTTCAGCTTGAATTTTGAAGATTTGCACAAATGTAAGTGTTCTATGCCTAGTGTACTTGCTGGGATCGCTTAACTTTGAACAGGGTATCTGCCATCAAGTGCCCCAGATATTTAGAGGAGTCTTCCAAACACCTTCCAAATTAAAAAGTACCTGAGTTCAGGCTCTCATGGGTACGTTCCCTGGGGGGCTCCACATCACCACATTGGCCCAGGCTCACAGCACTGCAGTGCACTCACACATCAATATGCAAGCATCCTCCTTTGCTGCAGTAAGGACTGCCCATTGCCACCTGACAACAGAAGAACCCACAACGTCACCATACCAGAGAGAAAACTACTGGATTTAAGTTATAGTTTGCGGCTTGGAGTGAACGGGTCCTTAAAGCACCTTAAACAGCAAGGCAACTAGCATTTGCAAAATAAAAAAAAAGGCAATGGCAATCTTCAGGTTTTAGGCTGGGTTCACATCTTTATGGTGTGGTAACACACATGCGTTGGTGCAATATTGTGCCGTTCACTTTAAATGGCACCCCATCGACCTAAGGCAATGCATCTGTGCTGCAGCACAACACTACCATGAATGAAGAAACAAAAAAAACAGTCAGACTGTTTTAGCTGCAATGGGGTGCATTCACAATGAATAGGCCGCCCTAATGCATTGCATGAGGTACTGTGTTTTATGTTACTGCAACGTGGAGATGTGAACTCTGCCTTAAGGGAAAGGGCTTGTCACTAGTACTAAGAGGAAATAACTCATAACTGGTGTGGGGAACACTAGGAAAGCTCATAAACTAGGGGCATGTACCTGAGAAACTAGAGTAAACAAAAACAGTTATGCAATTGCCTTTAATAGAGGCTGCTGCACTGCTAGTATCTTTCAAACCTTGAGGAGTGGTGATCATTCAGAACATTTCTTTTAAAAGGAGAATTAGACAGAAGGTCTCAAAAAAAAAAAACCCCACACACAACACCCACCACCAAGAGACTGTGAAAGCAAGTATGCGGTCATTCCACATGGATTAGAAACCCTTGTAAATAATTCCCCCATTAGTGCACTTCGTGCAGCTGGTGGCTCTTAATCACTGTTGCCACTGGCAGCCTGGGTCCCTGCTGACTATCGGGAACCAATCAGAAAAAGGTTCCAGATCACATGCAGACTGGAGGTTTTACTAAAAAATAAAGCCTTCAGCAGGTAGATGACCACTGCCACCTTCAGGCTGTGCTGTTCACCTGCAGTGCCATATTTTAAAGACGCAATTATCAGATGAGAATATAAAAAAATTTTAAAATGAAAAAAAAAACCAAATAAAAGCCCCATGTCCTTAAAAAAATAAAATTCTAGGTGTGCAAATTTGTTTTTGGCGAGTTAATCAACATGGTGCTACATTTGGCTTAGGCATCCAGGCATGAATGACCCCTGTACTGAGAAATATAGTCAGAGAAAAGTCAGAATTCTCCATTTACTTGCTTGCTCCAGTGACAGTCAGGCAATCAGCATTTCCTGGAGAGGTCAGCAAAGGCAGCCTACATACTGGGGTTGATTTAATTGGAATATTACCTGTTCAAGTAAATTAAAGTTTCACTTAGTTTAGTGAATGGGGTGAAGTTGTGTTGACTTTAATCATAGATCATAAGCAAGCACAAATCCTGGGGTGTTTTTTTAATTTTCCTTGCATGTGATTGGGTAATTGTGAACACAGCCTCACCCCATTCACAAAGTCAAGTGAGAAGACACTTTGCAAACTGAACATACTCTACTCCTGTAACAGATCAACTCCAAGGTCTTCAGTAATGGTTTCCTTTATAGCAAACCTGTCCTTTGCCATTTAGGAAAGGACCAGCACTGCTGCATAGCAGATTGTCTACTTGCTTCCCCTGTGCCCCATTTGCTCACCACAAAATCCCAATGTAAATAGGATAAGCTGGCTCCTCCAGGAGGAGCCTAAAGCTGGCCATACACCTATAGATTTTCTATGGTCAGATGGAAAAAAGCGTAAGAGCTTCCTCCATCTACACTAAACTGTGTGGATTGAGGAATCTCCCGCTGGGCCAAGCTTCAGCATCTTGCTAGTCGCCCCGATGGCTCTCAAAATACCTGAACAATGCCAGCATCCAATCAGATTGTCCAGGTACCTTGACAGGCAGTGGGGCCGACTAGCAAGATACTAAAGCTTGGCCCAGCAGGAGATTCCTCCATCTGCAGTTTAGCGTACAAGGAGGAATCTCGCAGATTTTTCTCCCCATCTGACCATAGGAAATTTATTTTTTGTATGGCCAGCTTCAGGCTTTTGTGATTTTCCTCAGGTGTCGTGGGAAGAAAAAAAAAAATGTCTAGTGCTCCGGCAAGTAAATGGAGCAGCAGGGAAGTGCGTGGAAGCCAAGTAGCAGCACATCGACCTGGGGAAAGCGCAACAAAAGCACAATTTTTGCTAACACAAATAAGTGCTTAAAAGACTTGAACCTCAGGATGCAGTTATATATTTTCCTGTAACACTGTATCCCTAATTACTTGTGCTAGACAATTACAACACCGGGGAGAGGCCCCCCAGAGGGAACAAATCAGAGAGGGAAGAGAAAAAAAAAAAAAAAAAAACAACTTTGGGTGGCAGCGGACTATGTACAACATACTTTGATGTGTCATGACTTTTTAATAAAGCACTGCTAATTGCTTGTATCATTTATATTTAAAGCTCAACTACAGGATAAGCAACTGTCTAAATACGAGTTATACATATTCTTACTTATATTTTGTGTGTTTCTTCCTGATCTGTGCAGTAATTCAGTGAGAAACTTTGCCTCTGTGCTGGAGCTCCCGGTTATAAAGACCATTCACTGCTGTTCTCTTCTTGCGCAGGGTGACTGGTCTCGTCTCCGCCCACTCCTGTAGTTTTCTGCAGACAGCCTGTAGTAGGGGACCTGTTGAGTCCATCCCACAGCTCTGCTCAGTGCAGCACAAGACCTGAGAATTCCATCTCACCACCTTGAGAAAGTGAAATCTTTCACTTCGTACACCATTAATACAATGGGATTTAGATGTTTGAGCGTTTTGTAGAGCGTTCGTCGAGCGTTGAACGCGCTACAAAACGTTCAGGTGTGAACCAGGCCTTAGTATTAGACTTGTCTGTATGGGTAGCTTTACTATTAAAGTAGAAGTTCATCCTCATGATATCTATGACTAGCAGCATCAGGACACAAAGTAAGCATTTCCAAGTCAAGCTTTGTAATCATGAAATGTAGACAGCGTGGGGAGGGCTCTGTGACATCACGAGTGGCATGGGGTTGCCAGTAAATGGGCAGGAATTTTCCAATGTCGATTTCTGGACAACTGGAGAATGGACAGATGTCAAACATGGACCTATGACTGATAAAAGGTACAGTATGTGTGTTAGATGGCCATTTAATGGTCAGAGTAATTCTAGGGTATACTTCTACTTTAACGGAGAATAATCTCAGCACAAGTATGACTACATGCAAGTCATTAAATTCCTCCTCAGAAAGTTATATTGATTTACTGGGTTAAAGTGACCCAGGTACTTTCCTGCACACAATCATGCTCAACTGCCTGTCAATGCATTTGATATACAGGAAACCAAGAAAATCCTGGACTTTATCAAGATTTCTATCAATCTAATAGTATCATTTGGTATACAGGCAATAAATGGACAGTTAACATTTTATAAATATGAAGACTAATTAACCCACTTGTGGACCTGCTACAGTACCTGGTCGGAAAGCAGAAGCAGATTAGTGCAACATCCCATTTAACAATTTTTAATTGATAATTCATTGTAACATTTTTTTTTTTTACAGGTGTTACAATGCTGCACCATTGCTCAAGAAGATCACAAGCTTGTGCACAGATCTGTTTGTAACTTAACTTTAATAAAAATGAGGTATAGCTACTATGATTTGCATTTGGGGAAGCATAGTAGCTAGCACCCTTGCCTAGCAGCACTAGGAACCAGGGACTAGGGTCCTTAGTTCAATACCAACCAGCACTCTCTGCATGGAGTTTGCAAGTCTTCCATGCGCTCAGATTTCCTCCCACACCCCAAAGACATGCTGGTAGGTTAACTGGTTTCTGTCTAAATTGGCCCTAGTGTGCATGTATGCATGCTAGATAGGGAGCTTTGATTGTAAGCGCCTTGAGGGCAGGCTATATATAGCCATCTAAAGCTACTCTGAAATGTAGTATACAGTCCATTAGGGCAGTTTAACTTGTGAGCGGTCTCATTAAAACTATGGGGGAATCGCCTAGTCTCCTGACAAAAAAAAAGTACTTAAAAAACCCACACATAAAACCAGGGGGAAAAAAAAAAAGGATACGTGGGATGAGTGACAAACATTGAGTTGGTATTTCGACAGGTAAATTGCAGGTGTGGAGCTAAGCAAGCAGAAAAGTCCAAGGAAAGGAGCTAAAAATTGTGTTGGGATACTGTCATGGGGCAGGTGAGGTATGACCATTACTTGCAATTCGCAAATGGGAATTCCAGGAGATGGTTTGGAAAAAAAATGGCTGGGTCAAAACCTTATTTGGTCAAAGACATCATGCGGGTTGACATTGTAGCAGGACAACATTGTTTGGGTTCTGTGTCAGTCATGACCCGACACCTATTTGCTGGAAGACATGACACTGGATTTACATTGTGAAAGTGCACAAATTTCCCAAGGGGCGGGGATATCTGGGGCCCCTCAAACTCCCACATTCTCTTGGGGATGAGACCTTATCCTCTCAACATAGGGAGAAGATGCCTTGCAAAAGTATTTGCCCCCTCCTTCCCACTTTCCTTTTTTCTTGTGCCCCCCCC
>NW_017307042.1:283720-315289 GCF_000935625.1 Nanorana parkeri | reverse complement strand
CTACCTGGCGATCTTGACCTGCAGAAAGATGACAGATCCCAGCTGGTGCTGTTTGTATACAAACTGGCTAGGGATTCAGGGTTCACCCAAAATCCCAGCCGGTTTGTTTACAAACAGAAGCTGGACGAGGATTTGACATCACACGGCAGGGCAATAGCATTGGGCAGCTTCTTATAATGATTCCTGCGACAGGAATGGGAGGGGCTCCCAATCCTGCGACAGGAATGGGAGGGGCTCCCAATCCTGCGACAGGAATGGGAGGGGCTCCCAATCCTGCGACAGGAATGGGAGGGGCTCCCAATCCTGCGACAGCTAATCATAGCAATCACATGATCAGAAAGCCCACCCTAAACTCCTAACTTCTTAAAAGGCTGTCAGGAGTCAGCAGGAAGGTGTTGAAGGCCCATTATTGGACTGTCTAAAACTGGCCATACACTACTTAAATTCTGGTCTATAGTCCAAAGTTCTCATCTGGTAATGGGTAATAAAGGGGCACTAATGTACCAATGCACCCAATGATAAAAGGCATGTAGATTGGTATAGTTTAACAAGGTGGGGACGGCACACTGGCTTCCCTCCCTTTCCCTGTACATGGTTAATTATGGCAAATGTTAACTCCCCAGCCTCCTCAACATTACATAGCAAGGGAAAAAATCAGTTTTGGAATTTTCAGAAAGTAAAATGTAAGCAGTAATGTCATTATGTTTATTTTTTTTCATGTGAATGGGAGCACGTAACAAAATTGGAGATACATTTTAAAGCATATCTCTAGACAAAATATCCTGTTGTGTCTCTGGGGCAGGACATAAAAGGAACATTCCACAGCGGTAAAGCGACAAAAATAAAAATCTGGCAGTGGTTTTACCCGTAGCCATCCATCCAAAACGCAGTACTACTAAAAAATAAAAAAATAAGTCTTGGCTTTACATACACTTTAACAAACGTCTTCCTGGAGTTATGTTACTTCAGGTAATTATACAAATTTGAGATATTACAGTGGTACCTCGCTTCACAAACGCTTCCGTTCACTAACAATTCAGTTCGCGATCAGGAAGTTCGGCAAAATTATGCTTCCGTTCACGAACTCCACATCGGGTGACGAACACAACTGCAGCCATCTTCCCTGCTCTGACACATGGTCATGGCTTCCTCTAGTCGAGATCGCGGTCTGATTCGTTTTGCCACCAATTCGTTTCTCGACCAGAATCGTGGAACAAATTAAGTTCGCGAACCAAGGTACCATTGTACCTGTGTGCACTCGGAGAAACAAGCTAGGTTAGATTTGTAGGCACTAACAGGATTTGGCACAGGAAAGATGTATATTAAAAATTTTTTATGCACAGTTGATATTTCTTGGGGCACAGCCCACTTTTCTCAAGGCTTTATCCTGCGGGTGCCCACAATAAGATATATCTATCTCTCTAATATCTGCCTGGACTTAAGCTTTAATATTTTCTTTAGCAAAGTCACCAAAGGGTCACTTGCAAAAAAAGACCATACTTACCTTTATAGTGTCCTGTGTCTTCAACCACCACCGCTACACTTCTGGGGCAGCAAATACATGCTGCCCCATCAGCTGGAACATTATTATTATACATCACTACAGGATGCATGAGCCAATGGTAGGAACCACTGTGTGCAGAAGGGGGGGGCAGTTCTAACCATCAATCCAACTGCCTATTCTGTGGCCTCTGCAGATGTTATTTGTGTTAAAACACTAAATATCCCCTTCAAGGGCACAACCTTGCTCATAAGGAACCAAATTGCACGTATGTTTGTGTAGAGTGGAGTTCTATTATGGTGGGGAGAGGAGAGATTATGGAACACTGGAACAGGCAGAGATGCCATTTAGGCAAAAAAGGAGGAAGGTAGAGCATATATAAACTGATCAACCAGTGAGAGGAATAAGAGGAGACAGAACCTAGAAGATCCTGGACAAGGGATCGGAGAGACAACAAAGACAGGGTGAAGTAAAAGCATGGAGACACAGAAGGGGTGATCCGAGGAAGCTGACAGCAGTCTGGTCATGGAGGACTAGTTAGAATGGAGAGAAGAGTGGCAGAGCATGAAAACACAATGGTGTGAACACTGCTGAGGAACTATGTTTGGACGGGATACTGACACTAAGGCTTGGTTCACACCTAGGCAGCATCGTTTTTACACGTTTGTATGCGCGGGTTCAGCGTGCGGTTATTTGCACATTTGGCACATCTTTACGTGCGTGAAAACGTGCACACATGAAGATGCGCGTCTCGACTGGCAGACTAAAAAACATTGCGGTCAATGGACAAACGCGCATACAAAGGCAAAAAAAATGTGCAACATGCTTCTGTCGTGTATGTTTGCTTGAAACTGCCAAATGCAGCTCATGTACTTTTTTTCTGCATTTGCATTTTAGCTGCTCAGGCTTGAACAGGGTCCATTGAAAATCATGGGATTTCTTGTGTTGGGCATTTAAAAACTGGTCAAAAATGCCTAGGTGTGAACCAAGCCTAAGAATGTCTATATCCAGGTACTACTGAGAGAATGTGTGTCCCTTTAGCAAAACTTGGGAATGGGTCAGATCCAAGATGAGATACTTGCAGTTCCTGGCTACATTCCTGTAAAAGGGAACCTGGCTAACTAATCGATTTTGAAAATAATCGTTAGCTGCAGCTCTACTTGCTTGCATTGTGAACAGCTGATCAGGGCTGAGAATCATGTACTGCGAGTCACCTGGTAGAACTGATCACCTAGATCTGGACTCTGCTCTCTGCCACATTCCTGAGAGTACATAATACCCAGCACAAAAAAAGAAACCATTTACCTTCTCAGCCTCACTTTGTTTGTCTGAGCCAACACTGGGTTAACGACCTTTAACCTTCCTTATGTGACAATATTTAGTCCAGGAGATTGGCTGTTCAGTCCCACACACGGCAACTTGGGAGTAAGGCAAGAAGGTCACATGCTCCCCCCATTTCCAAAAGGTATTTTTCAAACGCTCTAACAGAGTACCCAGACTTCCCCTGCCCTTGAAAATCAAGTGACGAGGCAGAGATGGACGAGGGAACTTGCACCCAAGGTGGGGAAACGAGTGGAGGTCTGCACATGACAGCCCTGAGCAGAGACTTCTTCCACCAGGTTCCTGATGAAGTGAGGTATACCACAACCAACCAGATTTGCACAAGGGCTTCCTTTTAGAAGGTTTTAGATGACACGTTTCCCATTACGGGCAGCGCGCACAGATGTTGCCTAGAGCAAAAACCACATTTTAAAAAGGAGTAGACTCACAGACAGCTGAAGTTGTATGCACTTCAAATTAAAATGCCAACAGGCAGGTTCAGGTAAAGCCTGCTTGTCCATGCAGGTAAAAGTGACTGTCTCAACAGAAAGCATGCATAACCCTCCCCCCGTATACCCAGTGCTAATATACCCGGGGGGATTTGTGCGAGATGTGATTTCCCTCCCTTGGTCATGTGTGTGACAGTGCTCAGAACTAGTGATTGGCTGCTAGGCCCGGGCACAAGTCAGGTCATATGCTCCCCCATAACCAGGATGATGCGATTAGCATCGCTGGCTGCGCAGGAGGAAGGAGCAGAGTGCTAAATCTCGCCCACCTTGCCACCCACACAAATCTATTGACCAATGAGGAAGCTCCATTAGGATCATGACAGAAGAGTGATTCAGCCCTGACAGCAGCATAACCAGGAAAGGAGCCACTAACAGTAGCTTCCATCTGGGCCTGAGCATTGCTGGCTAGTATAAGGTCTCTGGTCCGGCCAGCAAGGCAGCGACGTTATAAGTGTTCTGCTGAAATCTCACTGGATCAGGACAGGTGACTAGAAGACTGACAGGGTGGCCTTACAAAATAGAAGTTCAGTTCCACTGGAAATTACTTCATAAACCCACTATTAAGAGATTAACTGAGCTCAAAAACTCAGCATATTTTCTCAGAACGGTGACCTGGAAAACCACACTCATTATTGGCTTACTTCTAAAAATGTACAGAAGGCTTAAAGCCAAACTCTAGCTTTAAGCCATGTAGACCTCTATGGGGCACTACTGCGCAGGCGCGGTCAGAAGAGAGAGACGCAAGGCGTGGGATGTAAACAATCCCTGGAGGCAGTGGGCATTGGATCGAAGGAAGTATACATCTGTGGAGGATGAGGGAGGGATTTGTTAGGCCAGAGGGGAGGGGGGGCAAAAAAAAAAAAAAAGTAAATGCACTTATTTTGTAAGATATAGGAGAATTCCAGGTGGCAGTGATACAAGCGGCCTCCTGGTGGGCAATCCTCATTGCTGAATAAAACTGCAGCAGACAGAACATTATATGCTGTAATTCTATGGTGAGCCCAAGCTGTGATGATGCAAGCCCAGGGGTGACTCACCCACAGGCTGTGCTCACAGGGCATGAGTCAACGACTACCTGGGCTCACAGGAAGTGACCATTAAAAGTATTACTTAATATAGTTTTTCTTCAGGTCCCAGCCACACCAGAGCTCTGCTGTATACACCACGTTTGGTCCATTGTGGTGCATTAGGCAGCCCACACACCCACTAGCTGGAATTGGGCTATAAGAGCACGGAAGGGTGTGCAGACCCACCAACAACCCGTTCCATAAAGTACAAAGTACTAAGTTCCCATTTAAAGAGGTTGGATGATTCTTATTAGAAAGTTATAGATAACCTTAGAAGCAGGGTATTTTGCGGGGGGTCATCTTGGAGCGTCTGGGTGTTGCTCCCTAAAAAATAGGACGATTTGATGACAAAGCAATTAGTTGGATGAAAAAGAAAAGGAAAGCAAAGAGTAAACTTTCCATGTCCCCTAGGTATACTGCATATGCTTCTGCTCTCAGATTGGGTGTGGCAGCAGCTTGAGAGGAAACCTTTACTTACAGGAAGTGCTCACAAAAGGTAGACGAGCTCTACACGCAGGGCACAATATGTAGAATGGAACTCACAAACCACTACAGTGCCGAGACAAATATAATCATCTATTACATACGTCCTGCAAACCAAAACGTAGACCATTGTGAAAGGTTTCTGCAATTTCACTGCTTTACTACAGCTGCAGAACACACATCTGATAAAGACAAGAGCACAAGGAAAATCCAAGCATGACCTGACACCACCTAGCCTGGCCCCCTGTACAACCCGAAACCTGGACGATGTACAAACCGACCCCCACAATCTTCTAAAGATTAGAGTGCGAGAGCCTACCTGACCGCATACAAAGCCAAGGGGTGTAGTGCAGGGCTTCCAGGACACTAAGGCACACTGATTAAGGGATTACACAATATCCTGGAGGACAAATGAATATGGAATTCAGGAGCCAGCTCAATGTAGAACCAGAAAGGTGACCGTACAACATGCAATCTGCCTGAATGGTCTCCTTCAGATCTGCCAACCAGTATGTACTATAGGAGCCTATCCGCATCGGACTTCTAATACATAGTTCTGGCATATCTATAGGAGACCCTTTTAGAGATCACACATTCAGAACACACAAGGTGTATGTCCAGCAAATCCAGAGGGGGACACAAGAATCTGGAACTCGGGAGCCAGTTTGTCCAATCCAGGAGCCCGCTCCATTGACAAGACCTCAAACATTAGGAACCAGCTGTCATTCTAAGGCACATTGGCTACCTGGCTCCTAGGACTTGGCCAGTCTTTAGTATAGAGAACAACCTGGAGGCACAAATCAATCTCTCCTCAACCAGAACAGGAAGCTCCACACCCCACGCCCTTCACCGCTCTCACCGAGTGAGACCTACAACACACACACACAGAGCTTCCTCCTAGCACAACATTACAGCTGGAGTCAGCTCATCTCATTGCCTCCAACCCCACCATCATAACTTCAAATAAACCGTTTACAAGAGGAAGTGGCTCCACAAAACACATGCGTCACAGGCTGAAGTTTACACTTTTTATGGTTACAATCGTAGACGACCTCGAGATAAAAATTCAAGGGCGGATGTGAAAGTCTGCCGTCCACTCCAAGAAGGATCAGATGAGTAACTGAAATCAATGAGATAGAAAATCAGATACACGGATCGCAAAGTCATTGGCGTGACAAAGCCACTTGCACAATACCCTAGCCCTAAGCTGGCCATACACTATAGAATGTGATTGTGCAAAAACTATGTGCTATATGGGCCACCTACACACTCCATTCAATTAAGGTCCAATCAGACAGGCCCCTGTGCTTTATAGTGGATAGCAGATCTAAAGGCGATTGTAAACTGCATAGTAAGCATAAAGCTGGCCATATACCTATACATCCTAGCCATACACTATACAATAAGATTCTACAATCTTATTTAGATCTGCCTGGTTTGATCCTATGAAATGGATTGTTTAGGTCTGTCCTTGTATTAGATGGCTATGGTAGATCTGAATGAGATTGGACAATCTGATCGTATAGTGTATGGTCAGCCATAAAGTCACCGTGCAGACGATGAGATTGAAGCCAGCGCCCAGCACCTGGGCCAGGTCTGCTGTGATCACACGCTGCAGCCACGACACGCACACAGCTCCTCTAGGAGTGGCCGCCCGTCCATCGCCCAGCAGCCGGCGAGCAGCAATAAAGAACACGGCGATCTACTTTCCAGCAACTTCCAGCAGCGGCTCCGCCTCACACACCGACCTGTCTAGGGAGCCCGCAGCACATGAGAGCCGGGAAAGGTGTGTTACCGGCCCCAACTACAAAGCTATGACTACGCAGAAGTGACGACAGCTGCCAAGGAACGGAGGAGGACCCGGGACCGTACCTGAGACCGGGCGCCTAGGCACAGCTTGGTAGAAACGCTCCAAAGGGACCCGAACACTAGAACAACGTCGCTGCCACCTAAGAAAGAGCCGGGACCAACTAAAACTCAGCGGCGATGTAGGTTTGAAGCAGGGAGGCGGCCGGAGGAGCACGCCCACACTTAGGGCGGGGCTACCTTTGGGGGCGGGAGATGGAGCAGCCAGTCATCTCTGTCAGCCAATCAACGTCGCGGGACGGCTTTGAGTCACGGCGAAGTTTGCGCGCTCTGCCCACTTAGCCAATCGTATGTCAAAGTGACAGGAAACTAGTGTCAGGGATACTGTAATGTTCTGGGGCAAAGGTGTAACAATGTTGTCACCACCATGGGCTAGAAACAACTGGACTAGTGGTGTCTGTTTACAGTATAGTGTACACAGTTCAACAGTCTGGGAAATCTACCATATATAGCACAGTGCATGTAGTGCACCAGTCTGGAGATTGTAAAGTATAGCACAGTGCATGTAGTTCACCAGTCTGGAGATTGTAAAGTATAGCACAGTGTATGTAGTTCACCAGTCTGGAGATTGTAAAATATAGCACAGTGCATGTAGTTCACCAGTCTGGAGATTGTAAAGTATAGCAGAGTGTATGTAGTTCACCCGTCTGGAGATTGTAAAGTATAGCACAGTGTATGTAGTTCACCAGTCTGGACATTGTTAAGTATATGTTATAGCACAGTATAGACCAGTGGTCGCCAACCGGAGGTGGTCCGCGAGAACATTTTGGTGGTCCGCAATTGCCCCCCGGGCCCCTCTGATGCCATGCAGGCTGGGCCGTCATTGAAGCGGTACAGAGGCTCCGGGGCTGCCTCTCACTGACTCAAGTAGTGGCTGTCACAAGGAATGTGCGGCTCTCAGTTCTCCACCAGCACTGCCACTTCTGCAGGCACACCCGCACCTATTTATGTTTGTATGGATATATTCTTATATTTTTTGTTTCCTCAAACATCACTGGCGGGGAGAAGAGGAGAGACACGGTGGAGGTGCAGACACCGTGGGACACAAGAAGTCTGTGTTGGATCAGAGACCGGCCACAGCGCTGGAGGGACTCCTGAATACAAGTGAAATGAAGAAGATGACCTGATGAAGAGGCATCATTTGAGCAGCTTTGGGGGAGGTGCAGGGCATTGTGACTTTAATGTCACTTTAACTGCTAACAAAACTGTATCTTATTTGTGTATCACTCAGCTGTAGATCCTCACGTCATCTCTGAATTGGTGCTGACACTGTCCTTCCTTCTGGAGGGTGGCTACTTTTGTTCCCCATGGTCCCTGTGTGTGTTGTAAAGTAGTCACCACTCCAAGCTCGCTCCTGTGATGGACTACAATCTCAATACAAATTAGTAAACTAAACGTGAGATTGTGGTCCATCACAGGAGTGAGCTTGGAGTGGTGGCTACTTTATAACACACACAAGGTCATGAGGCACCCGGGGACAAGTCTCTCATTAGCTCCCCAAAACTAAACCATAGTTCAATTTCCCTTCCTGATCCACCACAGTGGTAAGGCTTCAAATAGCCTCATTCTGCTGCCTCATTCTGCTGCCTTGTTAATTTAGGAGCCACTTCAGGGCTTGCTTCTATTTTCCTGACACTGATACTTCTAATCTGTCATGGGGGAGAGACTTGAATGAAGTGATTTCAAGCCTCACCTCTGTGGTGGATCAGGAGGGGTACTGCCGCACCAAAAGAAGGGAGCACAGAAGCATGTCTAAAGACACTGATCCACCATGGAGGCCCGCCACGCAGCAATGCATTATACAGCAATGCAGAATGCCACCAGCTAAAAAGGACTACAATTCCCAGCAATATATTATACAGCAATCCAGAATACCGCCACAGATAGAAGACTACAAATCCCAGCAATACATTATACAGCAATCCAGAATGCCACCACCGATAGAAGACTACAAATCCCAGCAATACATTATACAGCAATGCAGAATAATATACAGCTACATACTCTGTGTTGCCCCAGGGTGGTGGTCTGATGTCTCCAGGGTCTCAGAAGGGCTGTGCGGGGTCTCAGGCTGTCTGTTGGGTTTTCAAGTGGGCTGTGGGGGTCTCAGGTGGGTTGTGTAGAGTCTCAGGTGGCCTGTGCTAGGGTCTTAAGACGACTTGGACACAAGAAGTCAGCTCTTCTTAATGATGGAAAAATATATATATACTTTTTTTTTACACATACACAGGAGCAGTGAGCAGGTGTCAGTGTGCAGGAGGGCTCTATAGATGTTTCTCTCTGTGATTACCTGGTGACAGCTGAGCTCCCACTCCAGGGTCCCTAGAGTCCGTGTCCTCTCACTTACCATTTGCTCTTCGTGACACTGCTCCTGGCTCCGGTGTCCGAAGGTGCATTTTGCCACCCCCAGGCCCCTCTACGCAGCCCTGGCAGTGCCTGCAGAGCGGCAGCGGAGGGAGCCATAAGTTACCGTCTGTAGGGTAACAATAGTAATATTTTCTTGCTCTGCCTTGCAGTGTCAGAGGCACCTCTCCTAATCTGCCCCCCCTACTTTTGGCCCTGAGTACAGTTATTAGGGCTTTGCTGAAGCCGGGCTTGCTGCTGTGCATCTAAAGAGGCCACCCCTTCAGTGGCGTAGCTCCTCGCTACGCCACTACCCTCCAGAAGGCAAGACAGTGTCCGCACAAATTCAGAGATGATTTGAGGATCTACAACCGAGTAATACACAAACAAGATAACGTTTTGTTAATAGTTAAGGTACCTGAATGTAGTTTTAAGATTTAACTCCCGAGTTTAGTGTAACTTTATAACTCTGGGGAATGGAATGTATAGCACAGTGTGGACAGTTCACTGGTCTAGGGAATGTAACCCATAGTACAGTGTGGACCTTTCACCAGTCTGGGAATGGAACATTTGGTGTGTGTAGTGTATAGCGAAACAACAGAACTGTAGGCAGATATAAAAGATACAAATTAATGAACTGTGATCCTTCATACATTGTTAAATGTTTTTTTTTTAACAATACCTACATACAGGTGAAACTCGAATAATTAGAATATCGTGAAAAGTTCATTTATTTCACTAATGCAACTTAAAAGGTGAAACTAATATATGAGATAGACTCATTACATGCAAAGCAAGATAATTCAAGCCGTGATTTGTCATAATTGTGATGATTATGGCTTACAGCTCATGAAAACCCCAAGAACCCCAAATCCACAACCTCAAAAAAGTAGATTATTACATGCAATCAATAAAACAAGGATTGTACATAGAACAATATCGGACCTCTGAAAAGTACAAGCATGCATATGTGCTCATTACTTGGTTTGGGCCCCTTTTGCAGAACTTACTGCAACTACTTTTGCACGATATTCTAATTAATCGAGTTTCTCCTGTATGCCTGGTATTACAGTACCTGTTCAGCAGGCCTGGAGTGTGAGAGGAAGAAGCAGCACAAGGCGCCAATCAGTTCCTGTGCTGACAAAAAGCATGTTCATGGGAAGAGAAAACATAGTGACAAAGAGATTAGTTTATCATAATGCTGCTTCTCCTTTCACTGTCCTGTAATAGGCCGGTAAGGTCCAGGACATCAGAATGTCAACATCTAGGGTCAGAAAAAAGTACTGTGGGGAAATCTATGGATTGAAGTTGAATATTGCAATAAAAGCTGGTTTTGTTATTATGCTTTGATGGGCTGTTAATTTTTATCTTGTTATCTATGTCTGACGTTTTTTTCTGTAATCATCTAGTTATTGAAAACCTGGCTCTGCTTTACAATGCTCATCATGACTACAACACACAGGTTTAACCACACTTCAACAACCCCCTTCCCCAATCATTTTTGGTTTTACAGGGACAAGGACCAAAAAGTGGCAACCGTGCTGCTCCAGTTGCCTCCACACATGGCCGAAAGTGCCATCTTTTGTCCGAAATTTCAGTGCATGCCTGATTTCTCTCGTCCCCGCTGGGCACTGCTCTGACACAGTTCCCTCTGACACAGTGCAGCGTCCAGCGTGGAGGAGAGAAACTGTCAGGAGGCTGAGCGGGGTTGGGAGGAGAGCGTTGTGAGCGTTTCACAGGAGGAGTTCTTCTCCTGCTCCGCTCAGCCTCCTGTAACAGATCAGGAGAGCGTTGTGTGGGCACAGCTGTCAGCTGTCACAGGAGGCCGAGCCGGTGGTGAGGGCGAGGAGTCAGCTTTCAAATGAGACCGAGCTCTCCTCCCCGCACTACCCACTCAAACTCCCATGACAGGCGATCCATGATGGAGAACGGTATACAAACATTCAGCAATCAGTGATCGCTGAATATTTGTAAATAATTGGACATAGTATGAGTTACTATGTACCAGTTATGAATGAATAGGAAGTGATCCACATCACTTCCTATTCATTCATAATTGTGTACATAGTAACTCATAATACAGTATATCCACAGTTTATGAATTAACAGGGACACTCAGTATAGAGGATTCCTGTTCATTCAGTGCTGGGGCTGCAGAAAAAGAGATTGAGGACTCTGTCCTCAATCTCTTTTTCTATTGTAAAACGGAAAAATCAGGAGTCTGTTTAGACCCATGATACTTCACCGAAGCCCCCAGTAAATTGAAAAAATAAACAGTTTTAATAAAAATAAATAATAAACAAAATATTACAAAGTTAAGAAAAACATTTACAAATTTTAAAAAGGTTAGAAAAAAAAACATTTTCGGTTTCGGCCTGACATTTCTTTTATTTTCGGTTTCAGCATCAAAATTTTATTTCGTTGCACCTCTAATAAACAGGATATCGAATGAAGGTTTTAGTGTAGAGTAACACTGTTGGTAGTTAAATATTAATAATACATTTTCATAGATATCTGTACATCAGACTAAAAGAGGGACAACTTATAAGGAAAGATGGACAGTCCATCCAAATGAACAGTTGGGAGGTATGAACTTGTAGTAGTAAAAGGATACCTAAACTAAAATGGGGAGGAACATTGCAATGCAATTGTGAAGTTTAAGTGTGTTTGTTAAATTGCATCTAAAGCAGGGACATGTGGTCAGGGGAGGCAGTGCCTCACCTAGAATTATGGAGGAAAAAGCTGTCAGCTTCAAGCCTTTTTCTCCATTCAGATCGGCATCTAACAGGTTACACAGCAGGGAAAGCCTCCCCATTGTGTAACCTGTCATGGACGGAGCGCTGCCTGTTAATTACAGGCGGCCCTGCATCCGGCCTTTGACAGGTAGTTAGGTTACACGGCAGCGGGCTTCCCCACTGCGTGTGTAACCTAACTATTGAAGCCAGAGCTCTTTGTTAGAGGCGTGAGCTCTGTGGATGGCTAAGACCAATGGCAAAGCGCCATTGGTCCAAGCTGTCCAATCAAAAAAAGAAAAGAAAAAACACTGAGGCCATTGATCTCGATGCCTCAGCAGTGACGAGCAATTGAGGGACAGGGAGGCTCCTTCCTTTCTCCTCCCTTCCTTCTTTACACTAGCTTTGGGATGGGTTGAGCTTGGGGATGGGCTTTGCCCGATGGGGGTGGGGCTTCGTCTGACAGGGGCTGGGGCTTCGGCCGGCGGGGGGCAGGGCGGGACGTGCTGGGGCGAGGCTGGGGAATGCCTCACCCGGAACAAGAGGTACCGCACGTCACTGATCTAAAGTGCACCAAAGCTGCATAAGAACACACTTCCCGTCTGCTCATTGGACAGTGAAGGACCTGCAATACAGCCATTACTCATCCTTCCTCAGATTGTTGAGCATAATTTAGATCATTGCATTGCAGAAACACATTTATGCAATGAGCAACTAAGTGGTCAGTTGACGTAATCCAGTCCTTGTTAACCTGTGTCAATACGCAAGAGTTAAAGAAATAAAATAGGGATGTCATTATTCTTATGAGCTTCAAAGGTCCAAGACTGAGCTTCTAAGGAAGAGTTTAGAGTTTTACAGGTTAACACAGACCAGCTCATTCCAGTAAAATGACCCATTTCTTCTCATTCAATGAACACATGAACGTCACTATTATAATATTTACTTTACTTGCTATTTACACTATACACTATTTATTAATGCAAATAAGTGCAAGTGATGCCTGCAGACAATCAGGTGCCTTAGAGATCTTTGTCACCTGCTTGAGGATTGTATTACCTGCCCTTTGTACTCTTCTTTGTTAGATGTCCACTCCTACTAACAAGACCAGCAATGGTGCTGAAATTCTCCCATTTGTGAACTATCTGCTATCAATGTCTTTGATTTTTTTTGAACAATTTGTTCATTTTTCTGTTTGATTATTTGGCTTAGATAAAGATCTAATCACATTTTAGGTGCAGAAACCAGAAATCGCCCAAAAGCTCTGTGTTAAACAACCCCTGGTGACCTTTGGATTGGTTTGGGATAGGGTGTATCTGATGACCAAGTCTGTGGTGGTTTCTGCTTTAAAGGCTCTGGAAAGTGCCATGCAATATGAAAATATATATGTATGACACGAGTTTGGTTTCTGATATGTCAAAGCCTTGCAGTGTAACCAGGGAAAGTGTAGGTGGGTTCCCTGGCTGCCATACCACAAAGGGCCATTCTGGCTTTTCCACCTGGAGAAAGAGACAATTGGTGGGTTTTTCTCAACGGCAGGACATTCCTTCCTAGAGGAGCGGTACTTGGAGACTCTACCCAGAGCTTTCTGTGGATTCACCCATGTGGTGAAAAAAGTCTGTTTTACTTTTCTGGATTAGTAAAAGTGGGTTGGACAGCCCCCAAATTGACACTTGGTGACTGCACTGTGTGATGGTGAACCCCTACAGTTCACAGACATTTTACTCACATCATAAAATACGGAATGGTATGCATGCAACAAATGTTAAGTACGTTAAAAAATACTTTTAGGGAACTGTTTCAATCATGGACCTGAAGTTATTCAGTGTGAAGTGAAGTGTTCACTTATTTGCTTTAAACATCCAATTCTAACTAGGATGTTTTCTTTTTTAAATCCTCCAAGATCTGATTGAGTGTATGACATTAACATAGGTCCACACCACCTCTGTTTACATCTAAGTCGGGTTTTACAGAAAACACACTATAAAAACATGGAAGAGTGACGGTGGAAAAAGACCAAGTAGTCTGTCAAGTCTGTCACGTTTTATTTTGTTTTTGTTTTTTTGCTCTTTTTAACCTTTTTGTCAGATCTATGTTTGTCACAAGCATGTTTAAATGTATATACTGATGACCGACTCACTGCCTCTGCTGGAAGCCTGTTCTGAACAACAACTACTCCAACTTTCTAAGGTTAATTCGGAACTTTACTCCTGCGAGTTTGAGGTCATGTCCTTGTATTCTTGATCTTAGCTTTATATTGAAAATACTCCCCTTCTGAGCTTTTTTTCCACACACTTTATGTATTTAAAGCCATGTAGTTTCAGCCATGTCCCAAGACTGTACATTTTAAGTTCCTGCAGCCTCTCCTGATATATTTTATCCTTCTTTTTTGATAAGCATAAACACATAATAGCTACATTCTCTTGAAACTGATCTGAGTTATAGGTAGATCTGTGCAGGCTCAGTCACAAAATGTCTTGTTATATTTCTCTGGGTTCCTAATAGTGAACTCTTTACATCTCAGTTCCCTACCTCATCCATCTCCTTCATCTACCCCATTCACACTGAGCTACAACAAAATAAGCGCTTTGTTAGCGCTGATCTGAGCAGAGCGACACTGAGCTACATTGAGCTTCTCTGAGCTACATTGCACATTTTGACACGCTACGTAGCGCTTCTTTCGGCATATTACAACAGGAACTTTGTAGCTGCTACATTGGGCTTTATTCAATCAAAAGCGGTCTTTGATGTGATATAATTCCTCTTCCTGTTTTCTGCTTCTGTGGAGAGTGTAATTTCTGGGCAAAACTGACACTTGTGTAGCGTGACATCAGGCTATGCTGTCGCGCAAAAACGCCAGTAATGAGCAACATTGAGCTACACCATTGAAGTCTATTGGGGCCAATAAGCGCAAAATCCTCCAAAAAATAACTCACTCATGTTACAAGCTTCAGCTACAAGCTACAGGTGACATTGAGCTTCAAGATGTGAACATGTGAAATGCATTGGAAAAGCTACATTGAGCTTCATATTTGAGCGATTTTTGAGCGGAAATCGCGCTACAAAACGCTCAGTGCAAATGGAGTCTTACTGAGGGTCTTACTCCACTTACCAGTTCCTTCGAAAAAAAGCCTTCTGCTTTCTTACATACTTTAATTAACCTTCTGGACTCCATATCCAGTCTCATTGATCCTGCTACACTGTTTAATTTGCTTCTGGTGTAGGGTCTCTTCTGTATCCAGCCTTGAGGCCACACTAACATTCCTGTTACCAGCAGAAACAGGTTCACTTTCTCTCTCTGGCTGAAAAGAGCAAAACCTGGCTCAGCAAGGAAGTAGTGACAAAGCAGCAATTCACTGGTTTAGCCAGCCAAAAAGCAACATTGCAAGAGCAGGTGAGTACACTCTTAAGTGATGCTCTTGCTGGCGAGTATATGACAGTGACAGCATTGCAAGTGTAACATAGCTGTTGCTGTTTCTGTAATGCCTGCGGTGCCTTTCCATTACGCATGCCTACTGTTAAGCTTACACCTGTTGGTTTCCTTCCTAAGCCCAGCTCATATTTCCGTGCTTTCCTTGTTTAATACTTCTGCATTAACCTTTACACAAGTCCATTCCTGTTTCTCATCAGCCTAATCTTTATCAATGAAGACATCCCAAGGGACCCAACCATGCAGCTAAGTTCCATCTTCCTATTGCTGTCAATTGGGTACATTTTAGACTTTGGTCTTTGATGGAAGCCTAAATATACACCTAGCTAGCATTGGTGACATAGAAGATACAAAATTATCTGTGATCGAGTATCCATTAATATGGTAATTGTAGGTATAAAATCACATGACTATAGACCGTTGTTTTATGTAAGAATGTTGTGCTGTATATTCAAATAAGTAGCTACAGAAGATGAGCTGAAATGCTCAACCTCTGTGTTAGAGCCTGAAACAGGAGTCCACACTGAAGCTAGTAGTTCCTGCCATTTTCTCTATATGTTGGCCGCCACTAACCCGTAGGGAAATTTATAAAATATTGTCAAAGAGGGAAATTTATAAAGCAAGTTACCAACAGAATCAGACATTTTCCGAGTGCAAACCCATCTGCCTCTCATTTAGAAAAGAATTTGCAGTCGATCTTGTGTGTGATTCTGTGCTGCAATCCTGGAGAGACTAATGCTGCATTGATCAGTGATGTAGAGATCTCAGAGAGTTTTACAAGGACCTTAGAAAGATCTTCACTGGAAACACACTCACAGTTAAGAAATAGTCAAGAGCGTGGTTTTTTTATTTTATTATTAATGCAGTGCTACTTAAAAGCAAAAAGAACAATCTATGACTCATGTTGTAAATCTTATAATAAATTTGTGTAATTGGGCCTGTTTTGCATTGCCTTTCTGTGCAGTAAGATCGAGAAATCGTCCCCAAAGTTTCACAGAACGTTTTTTACTTGACTTATTCGCTAATATAATTAACATGATTTAAGCTTATTCGCCTCCTTTTATCCTATCCTATAGGATATATTTGTATTGTATATGCGATAAAAGCTGATGAAAATATAGAAGCTTCCTCCTTTTATTGTGGATTCTACCAGTGTTTCCTGTTAGTACTTCTCTCTCATCACCCTTCAATCCATGACAAGTTCCTCCCATGCATCCTCTCTGTTAATGGAACGTGATTAGCTGCCATTCTTCTCAGCCATCCACCCTTCACCAACACTTGGTTCTCAGTCTGTCTTCTATTTCTCCACTGTGCAATTCCTGCTCTACCTCCTTCCCCCCCAAGCCACAAACATCTTCCCCTCTGTCCCTCAACCATGCTCAGCCCCACTCTACTTATTCTGCCAATAATCTGTGACCAGATTGCATTTTCTCCTCTATGCCCTGTCCACACTCAGATCCACTGACTTGAAATCTAGTTGTGTATAGCTAGCTTCATTCCTGCCTCTATGCACACTCCCCCTTACCTTGCTCCAAAACCAATGCCTGTTCAGCCTGCTTTATTTGCCTTTAACCCAATGCACTTGCATATGCCATTCTGCACCCTATAACCCCTTCTGTTGCACATTTATCTTAAAGTGTATTTCCATTTTGCAGTTAAATTTGAGAAAAACCTACTATATGTTTGTTATATGTTCCTATTCACACAGCACACCTAAAATATTTTACCTTTTAGCTGTTTCTTTGCATTTCAGCTGTTCACATCTTGAAGAAATGGGACATTTTACTGGAATAAGGTGGTATGTGTTAACCTGTAAAACTCTAAACTCTTCCTTAGATGTTCAGTCTTGGATCCTTGAAGTGCATAAGACTAATAACATCCCTATTTTATTTCTTTATTTTTTTTATTTAACTGTTGCGTATTTACACAGGTTAACAAGGACTGGATTACCTCAACTGACCACTTAGTTGCTCATTGTATAAATGTGTTTCTGCAATGCAATGAACATACAATGCTTCTAGATCTTTAACCCTTGGTGAAGACAGACAGTGTTCAAGTCTGGCTAACAACTAATAAGATCTGCCAGCACAGTACAGACAGGGTTGATTGTAGTAAACATTATGTTCCCACTCAGGTCAGCCCCCCGCCTTGAAATTACAGATCATGAAAACACTTATTTTATTTTATTCACAAATATTTTATGTAATTGCAAGTTATGCAATATGAGTGGGAACATGTTACACATTTAAAATAGATGTTATCCCAATTTGATTGCAAAAGTAGAAGTACACTTTAAGCACTGTCTTCACCTTGATGAGAAGTTTAATAAGATGGAACCCTTAACAAATGTGTGTCCCATTTCAATATTTGGCCAGTAATGCATGTGTTCAAATACTTGGAGGTCAAAAACCATTCAGCCTAAATGAACCTGTTCCTGAATGGACACATTTTGTATCATACATAAAAACAAAAACTCCATATCATTGACCAATGTGTGTCGAGCTAAAATAATGTCTAACTGGGAAGTGAGGCATACCAGTGTGTTGATTCATCCAGAGGCCAGATCATTCGGTTTAAATTAACCCATTCACGAATGGGCAGCCATTTGCTAGTGTACCTACAAACTACAACAAAAACTGAATATTATGTGTCCAACTAAAATATTGTCTGATTGGTTAAAAACTATTCAGCTTAAAGTGACACTAAACTCAGGCGTTAAATGATAAAATTGCATTCAAGTACCTTAACTAGTAACAAAAATGTATCTTATTTGCGTATCACTCAGCTGTAGATCCTCAAATCATCTCTGAATTCTTCTGTTGTAAATTAGCCACCGCCCCAAACTTGCTCCCATGATAGACTACAATCTCAATACAAATTAATAAACTAAACGTGATATTGTAGTCCATCACGGGAGTAAACTGGAGCGGTGGCTACTTTACAACACACACAGGGACCATGGGGAACAAAAGTAGTCACCCTCCAGAAAAAAGGACAGTGTCAGCACCAATTCAGAGATGATTTGAGGATCTACCGCCGAGTGATACACAAATACGTTCCAGTATTGTTAATAGTTACGCTGAGTTCACATCGTAGTGTATTGCAAACTCGCGTTTGCCGCGCGGTTTTACCGCGATTTGCGTTAAAAGAAACGCGTGGCAAACGCGAGTTTCCCAGGGGGTATCCGGCTGTACCCTGATGGATACAGCTGTATACGTGCGTTAATACACCCCAAAGAAGCTCCTGTACTTATTTGGGCATATGGCGTTTTACCGCGCGTTCCTGAGAACCATGCCCATAGGCAAACATGGGTTTTTACCTGTTGCGCGTTTTACCGCGCGGTAAAACGCTCAGGTGTGAACCGGGCCTGAGACACTTTTCTTATGTATCTCAATGACACACTTTTTGAATTCCCCTGCATATGTTGTCTGAATTCCAGGGTCTGTGTTAGGCAATTCTGCAACAGATTCATATACACGTTACCAACAATTATACAAATAATCTGTCACAAATTGCGCCATTTGTGGCACAGACTTTATGTGACATAAGTGGCACAGACATAAGTGTCTTTATGAATTTCATGGTATATTACTTTGTGAATTTCCCTGGTCTGTGTGAGGTAAGTCTGCAACAGATTCATGTACACCGTACCAACCATTCCATGAATCTGTCAGCATTTGTTGCACGGACACATCTCTAATAAATGTCTAGGACACACTTTCTGTACTCCAGGGTATATGTTCATAGTGAGCAGCGCTTGCTGTCATATACACTGATAAACACTTTCTGCTTTCACATAGTAAACTCCCACCAGTCTGTGAACAATGCACACTGGAGAGAGGGGGAAGGGTACATGAACGCTGTGTGCTGTAGACTATTTGGACATGTGTACATAATTTTAGGAGGAAGGGAACCCTCAGGGGTACACAGGTAGCGACAAAATGGGACTCTCAGGCTTCAAGTGTAACCTTATATGGGAAAAAAGTTTTAGAGGGGCGGCGACAGAGGATGTGCCCAGGACGCTCATCACTGACAGAACATCCTCCTCCATTTTTGTTGGGTGTAGTTGTAGACGGAGACTCCAGGAAATCATTCCTGAGCTGTTCCTAAATAGTTCTGGAGTCAGAAACGTCAGTGTCATTCTTAGCACAAGGCGTGGTGATTCAGCTGAAATGTAACTGTAGCTTTACTTTGAGATAAATGGCAGCAAAAGGTGTTGTCCTTTCTCTTCTAGTAGGATTAGATAGATAGGATTAGGCAGAGATACACTGTTAGATTGTTAGTAGGTTTTAGCAGATTCATGCTTCAAGCTACAATTGAAGACAGAAGAAGGTTTTAAAAGACTTCAAGGTTTGTTTGCGGCTCTGTCAGAGTGTTTGATGTGATCATATAAAACTATCTCGAACAATTACAAATGACAGTATATTAGGTGACAAAGTGTATGCAGAATTCTGATAGAATGACAATCTTCAGACAATACAAATTACATGTTAAATGCATATTAGGCTTCATGCTCAAGGGCAGAAAAAATTTCACTTTTAGGCCGCATGCAAGCGACCATAAAAAAACGCAACGCAAAGCGTTTTTATTTATGGATTTTAACCCAGGTATTAGACATGTAAAGGGTCAAAAATCCAACAAATTTTGGATTGATCCTTTTTTTTTTTTTTAGATTTCAGATCTAAATTCGATTCAGTTCGTTATTCTGAATTCAGATCGATCCGAATCTTTCGTTTTTGGGTCGGATAAATTAGAATCTATTTGGATGGACTTTATTATGTTGTTAACCCCTTAAGGACCAAGGCCTTTTTTAGTTTTTTGCATACGTTATAATCCACATTTTAGGCCTGAAAATTACTTAAAACCCCCAAACATTATATATTCTCTGAAAGCCAAGACCCTGAAGAATACAATGGTGGCAGTTACAGATTTTTATGTTGCACGACATTAGCGCAACTTATTAGAAAACTCAAAAATTTTGTGAAAAATGCACTTAAGTTACATTTAGTGCCCCAAAACACTAAATATAACACACCTTGTTTTTGTAAAATATAAAAGATGAGGTTACAAGTAAATAGATACCCAACATGGCCAGGTTAAAAATTGTCTGCGTCTGTGAAAATGCAACAAAATTCAGTATCCCAAAAAGTCCATAGACGACGCTTTAAAGCCCCTAGAGGTCATCAGTTTAGAGATACATATAAATATTGGCCCTAGAATTATTGCTCTCACTCTGGCGTGTGCGACAATAACCAACATGTTTCGCGCAATCGTCATTTTCATACGTGTGTGCTCGTTTGGCCTGGATGGGAAGGGGGTTTAACACCGCGGATGTCAACTGGTTAAGGTGATACTGGGGCTCCAAAAGACCCCTAGTATCGACTTTGCATTCTTAATAAGCTATTGAAGTGCAGATTGCACATCAATAGCTTATTGCTTGGCTCCCGGTACCATAGAACGGGGAGGAGATCGGTGAATGGACGTTCACCGATCTCCTCTGCAGCTTCCTGCGGACACCCGAGATGCCGACACCCGACAGCTTCCTGCCGACACAATCGCCCCCCTTCCCCTACTTCTAGGCTTTTGCTTGGATCAGGGGTTTAGTAAGGGATTTTGGGGGGACCACACAAATTTTTTCTTGCATGGGGTCCAAACTAAAATTTCTACCAGACCGAAAGGGTTTTCACTTTAACAACACAGTTTATTCTGAATTACATTCGGACACATCCGAAGTTTCATTATCAAAAAATTTGGATATGTTGGAATTTGTTATTGTTGCCATTCGGAATTTAAAGAAATTCGTAACAAAATTAAACATATATATATGTGGGTGTAAAATGCTACATGACCAATCATTTTAATTTTTAGAAACTGCATCTGTGAAACTGAGAGCAGTTCCACTGAAAATAATGGCACCTATTTCAACATGCGGTTTTCATAAGTTTTGAATGTGTTGAAAACCCAGAAGTGTGAATGCACGCCTACTGTGGGCCTGAACGTAAATCTTTCAACGTGGGGTCCAGTCATTTAGTATTTACATGACTTACCATGCAGGAAAGTTTGCTGTCAGTGACAAACTAGATAAGCAGGACAGAGGTTTTCAGAAAATTAAATAATGAGTGGGTCTGTGGGTTTAGTAGTCTGATCTACAGGCCAATTGAATGAGATTCTAGTAACTCTTTAACGCATCAAGAAGGGGAAAGCCCATTACTGCCAGGAAGGTTGTCATTGAAGTGCAGTTTTATGTGTATCAGGAATTTATTTCAATCAGAGGTGAGCAATAGCATGCATAGAAAATTTTAATTTTTAAGCTTTTTACATCTGTAAGAACAGAAAAGCAGTACAATAGTAATTAGTAAAGATACTGCAAGTCTCCTAAAGGGCACCTCCCTGAAATGAGAAGGGAACCTCCCTGAAATAAGGTTTTGCAGGTTGGGATGTCTGATACTGAGACTATGGGATTAATTTATAAAATGAACTCATTAGTGCCATCTAGTGGTTTTAGTGCCGTGTGAACGGCATCACATGGCAGAACTTTTATTGAACCCCTTTGTGTAGTTGGGGCCCATGTTGTTGGTTGGCAGCTCTGGGCAAAGATATCAGTTGATTTAGAACAATGTAGTGAGAACATAGCTAGGTAGGATATTTTAGCTAGGCTTTTTGCTTCATTAACTAAGCTTTTTGCTTCATTTGAGATTGAATGGTTAGCTGCAACATATATTTGTATCAACACAAAAGTCCAAATCCATCATGGGCATTGTGGTTGAATTAAAGTTTTGGACTAGCAACTAAAGCATCAGTTCTATCACATATCAAGTTGCCTTGGAACAAAAAGATGACTCTTGGCAATATGTAAAGCCTCCTTTACACATAATGGTAAAGAACACTCTCAGCAACTATTCTCATAGAGGACTCCTGTGTTAAACAGTATGTTAATGACATTTTTGAATAAAATTTTGCCGTTTTTGTTACATAATGCTAGTGGCAAATGCTGTACAATAGTTGTTGCCCCTGGCAACCAAATAACCACCAGAGCAAAAACTGACATCTACAGATGACGTGGAGCCATTTGTGACACTGTTTTTCCCTTCCACACCAGCTCTGCTCTACGGGGAATGGAAGAGGCTGACACCAGGTAAAATTCAGCTACTTACACTGCTTGCATTTAAAAATACATTTAATTATGTAATAATGATTACAGAGCTCTTTTTTTACCTGTCTGTCTGATTTCAGCTTTTATTCCTCTTCAATAAAGGCCTAAAATTATTGTGGGCGAAGTTTTGTTAATTAAATGATGACTCCAATATAAATTAGTAGCTCCACCTCTCTACTTTGCCAGCCTCTCCTACAGCCTGAAGCCCATCTGCATGTGATATGTCGCACTGTGCATTGTGAGACATTACCTGGAAGCACATAAAACAGTAGAAGCTTCTACTCAGAAGAGGCAGGGATATGCTTTTGGAGCATAATAAAAAAGCATTTTTTTCTTTCACAATGCTTGTTCTGAATACCTAATGCAAGGCTGGTTACAGAACAGTACAAGTCTCCAGGACAACATCAACTACGCTATACTGGCATCACCTAAATTGCACGTGTAATAATAATTTTGTTGACTTTTACATTATTACTTGGCTTACAGGCAGCAGCAGCAGCAACAAACTATGATTGATTTCCACTCAAAACAAAAGTCTTTATTAGGTTTTGCAAAGTAGCAGTAATAGACCAGAATTGAGTGGTGGAAGTAGCAGACACACAGATCTTAAAGCTATTAAAAGGAATATACTTAAAAAAATAAATAAAGCTAAAGCAATCAAATTCATTCAAATGACCAAACAGTGGCAAAACACATTTCACAGCATAACTTGTAATTTTCTTTTCAGTACCCCACTGTCTTATCTTCAAAGGCAATTTTTATTGTGTCAAAATAAAGAGCCAGAAAAATTGCACTGATATGCTGCACATCATGTAAATGTTTTTACTAGGCCTCAATGGAAGAAGGAAAGACTAGGCAGGTTTTTCCATGAAATAAAAATAAAAGTGTATTACTTCAAACACAAGTGCCAAGAATACTGTTCATAATTAATGCACACTATGTAAGCAGCCTTTGAAGACTGAGACTTTATTTTTTTACAGCCAAAAGCTGGAAATATAGTACAGATCTGATGAACAGTATGTAAGCCTTTTTATAGGGCTGCAACTTTAGAGGAAGAGACAAGGCAGGTTTTTTTCCCTAAAATAAAAGTTAGATGATTAGTGTATGTTTTCTAAGATAAAATTTAGAAATATTGTACAGATTCGATACACAGTATGTAAAAGCCGTTTGAATAGGCCGCTATTTCAGAGGAAGAGACCAGGTGGGTGATCTCCAGAAATAAAAATCGGCGTTTTCTGAGACAAAATCCAGAAACATAGTACAGATTTAGTATACATGTATATAAGCCTATATAATCAGTATATAAATATATTTAGAATATAGTATATAAGCTTTTTTAATAGGCTGCAATGTCAGAGGGAAAGACCAGGCATTTTTTGCCATTGTCATAAAAATTACAGTGTATTTTTTTCTGAGACAAAAGCCTGAAAATTTGTGCAGGTTTGATTCACAGTATTTAATGGAGAACTATGAGGTGAGTTAAAATCACTCATAATTTGAGCCGACGTGTGACAATGAAACTGTCCCACGTCGGCTCAATAGATCGAGAAGTGAGCGAACATATACCGTGTCTCGCTCACTTCTCGATCATCTCACTGCAGAGAGCAGTGAATGTCAGTCACGGCTCCCTGCAGGGTTTCCCCCCTCCCTGAACCTCCAGCGCTGACTAGAGGAACGAATGTGGGAGGGGGCAGGTACCGCTGGCTCTGCCTCTAGATAGGCAGAGCCAGCTGTCACTCACGCAGCTGGGTGGATCTCGACAGTAATGTCAGGATCCGTCCCGGCTGCGGAGCTGTAGTTCGCGATAAACTGAGCTTTGGGTCACGGGAGGACGATAGTATATGTCCTCCTGTGACCCTAAAGAGAACTATGGGGAAAAACACTTACCCCATAGTTCTCTTTTAAGCCTTTCTGCTAGGCTGCAGTTTCAGAGTTTTTCTCCTACAGGTGCTGGGCATTTTTCCTCTTAATGACCATTAACATCTGGGCATTTGTTCCTTTCACTGACTACTTTGTCAGCAAGGGGGAGGCGCCATTTCTGTGTTCACCTCAGGTTCACCTCTGTCAAAACCATTCCGCAAATCTTGGTTGGGTAGAGGAGCGCCATCGGCGTGGGATAACCGATTTAGCAGCATTTAGAAGGTGGAATGTTAGGGAGCAGCGGTAAGTTTGGAAGGACCTCTCCATATGATGCAAAAGGCAACGGGCAGGAGAATCACCCGTAATTTATAATTGATCAATCAATATCAATCTGTGTGTCCTCAATCTCTTTTTTTATTTTAAAAGGGAAATATCAGGGGTCTGTTTAGACCCCCAATATTTTCTCGAAGCCCATAAAAGTAAAGTAAAAAACAAAAATATTTAATGAAAAATGAATAATTGAATAAAAATTAAAAATTAAAAAGTTTATAAAAAATAAATAAAAATAAAATATTTGAAAAAGTTTGAAAAAAAATAAAATAAAAAACATTTTCCGTTTCGGACTGACATTTTTTAAAATTTTGGTTTCGTTTCGGTTTTGAAATTTCCATTTCGGTGCACCTCTAGTATTTAAGGACAATCTGATTTCCCCCCTTTTATTGAAGAATGTATAAGTTCCAGTTTATTCTGTGCTAAATTGGTCAAATATTTTTTTTCTGTAAACGGTTAATAAAAATTTAAAGACCACATTCTATATTTTTGACTTTACCCTCAAAATGATTGGCATAGTGTCTTAGAGTTCTAAAGAATTTGCACATGGTTGTAAATATAGTGAGGGGGAGTTATCAAATCTGGAGCAGACAAAACTTGCAACAGCTGTGCATGACAACCAATCAGCATCTCTCTTTCATTTTAAAATCTTAACTGAACAAACTGAAGAGAGAATCTGATTGGTTGCCATAGGCAACTGCTCTAGAATTTTCTGCTCCAGTTTTGATAAATTCCCCCAAGTGTTTCTATACCCAAAATCCTCTCTATAGGTTGGTTCCTAATCTAACAAACCTCCCACGCAGGGTCATACACAGCAGTAAATAGAAAAAAAGGTTCACAATGGAAGTCTTCAGTTGCCTGTGTGCTGTGCTGGGCTTCCTGTATGTATCTGGACTTTTAATCCATTTAGTGCTGTGTGTGTCTCAGGTTGGGAGCTTTGTTAGGTTAGGGACCACACTATACAGGGGGACATTGACCGGGCAGAGTGGCTTCCACATTAATTTGTTTCAAATACAGTATATGCTACTAATGCCTCTGTTTTTAGCACATAGAGAGGAATTTATCAAAACTGGAGCAGACAGAATCTGGAGCAACTGTCCATCACAACCAATCAACTTCTAGATTTCATTTTCAAACCTTAACTGAATAAACTGAAAAGAGAAGCTGATTGGTTGCCATGGGCAACTGCTCCAGATTATGCCTGCTCCAGTCTTCATAAATTCTCCCCATAGTGTTTAGCAGTGCTGGTTTTTCTGCATTAGATTTCTGCAATTTCAACACGGGGAGAATTTATGAACAAAAGCCCCTTCTAAAAACAAATCGCAAGACTTGCAAGATTGGTTTACTCTAAAAGGCACTGAAGTGCAAAACTTTTTAGGCACCCCAAAGGCTCATCTGCCACTTAATACTGTACCTAAGCACTTCTCCACTGATCGCCATTGCACCACTGCAGCCTTCCACTGACTGGCAGCACACTGAGTCACTTCTCCAATGACAGCCACTGTACAAATGCACTTCTCCACTGACCACCACTGCATTGATGCACCTTTTCAACTGATTGCCACTGTACCGATGTACTTAATTACTCCCCACTGTATTGATGTACTCCACTCACTGACCATGTAGAGACGGACTTTGCTACTCACCATCAATGCATAGATGCACTTCTACTAACCGCCACTGCATCAACACAATTCTCTACTGTCCATTACTGCACCAACACACTTCTCCACTAATCCCAATTGTATGAATGCATTTCTCCACACAGCCACTGCATCAGTGCCCTTCTCCACTGACCACCAATGTACAATGACACTTCTCCATTGACTGCCACTGCAACTATGCATTTCTCCACAGACCTCCACCGCACCTATGTACTTCTCCACTGATCACCACTGTACCAGCGAAGTTATCCACTGACCATACTTCCTGTCTGAGTGCCATGGTCAGATTCATTTCTCCAATAGTCATATATCTCCACTGACTGCCAATGTACAATGACACTTCTCCATTGACTACCATTGCAACAATGCATTTCTCCACAGACCTCCACTTTATCTATATACTTCTCCACTGACCACCACTGTACCAATGAAGTTAAACACTGACCATACTTCCTGTCGGAATGCCATGGTGCTGATTCATTTCTCCAATAGTTATACATCTCCACTGACTGCCACTGTACTAACATTATGTCGGTACCAACACTGTAGGCTCAATTTATAAAGCTTTAACACTAGGATAAGTTCCTTTATTCCTGGTATGTGTAATTTTGAAGTCTTATTGGACTCAAATGAATATAACTTACTTTTTAAAAATAAGTCTGCTTACCCTGGTGTGTTAGCTTTATGAATTGAGCCTTATTTGTGCTGTGCTATACCTTATTTCCTAGACTGCTGAACATTGTACACTGTATTGTACATTTGTACATAGCTTATTTAGAAAAATTATCCAATTCAGCTGACTTTCCAGTTCAGCTATGTTGTCCTAGATTGTTTACTTCTCCTGCCTTCTCCAAACTCTTCACTCTTTTTGTGAATTCACTTGTTTGTCCCAGTTGAAGAACAGGTACACTTTTGCTAGTATCTCAATGTGAGTAAATGAAACCAGTATTTAATTCTTCTGGGTGATGTCATAGGATTTAGGCATTTTTGGAATGTTGATCCATTCTTACTGGATCAGGAACACTTCAGAGGATTCCTCTGTGTTGATGTAATGCGACTATAGGCCATTGATGAGTTTAATTTATATAAAACAGTTGCAGAAACATGAACATTTGAGCAATTTTCAAGCTTAGTAGGTAGTCCATTAAATAAATACATTATAAACAAATCTGCCATGTTACACAAAGAGATAAGAACCTATGTTGTTTTTTTGACTTATTAGTTTTATTACTTCTCCCCTCCCCCTACAATTGTAAGGAATGCTGTACAAAGCGGCAAGCTACATCCTGCTCTCACATTCCTGCTTTGTTTATTTACTCCCGTTCTGGGGAAGGAAAATATTTCAGGTAGTTTCAACAACAAATTAAAAAAAGTTGAACTTTATAAGGGATCTCCCAGTGTGAAATCTCTTTGGGATATTCCATAGAGTATTGGGCAAAATGTGTACAAATTTCTAAATATCTTGCAGCGAGTTCACTCTACTATGATTATCCATAATCCTTTAACTGCCTGCAGACATCTTGCTGAATTCTTTTGCCTGGCCCCTCTGGCACTACAGGTTTCTTTGCAGTATTGCTCTTTAGTTGTCCTACTTGGAATTTAAGTTCACACACAGGTAATATAAGGAAGCGCCAAAAGGTATATTTTTATGCTGAGATTATTAAGACTTTGAACAGAAGCTAAAAATAAAAACTGTTCACAAAATCACCTGAAAGTAAAAAGGTTTTCCTATACATGCACATTATTGTAAACACTTGCAAATGTGTGTCCATACATAAATGGATTAATTTAAAGTGATACTGAACTCAGGAGTTACATTTTGAAAAATGCATTTAAGTACCTTACAGGGATAGTGCTGTATTTTGGCCAAAACAATGTACAACAGTGGTGTCACAAGGGGGGTGGGGCCTGCCCCGGGTGACACTGTCAGAGGGGGTGACACAAAAATGACTAATAGTCATCCCGTCTCAAAAGTCGGGCACTCGGCCATGGACCGAGAGCTGGACAACTGCACAAGAGAGGAGGGGACTCATCGGCAAAGCTTATCCTGCCGGATGATTGTGCCCTCCTCTCCACCAAGATGACCACCAGCAGTGAAGTATACATGATGTTATATGTAATGAGCAAACCGGGATGGCACCCAGTGGCCGCACTGGGTGACACCCTGCCTGGTAACACCCCCTGATGTACAAGGCTGCATAGAATTTATTTGTCACATATGTGTCAGAGACAGATTTCAGTTGGATCCTCAGTTTCAAGGAATGCGGCACCTTAGGTTTATCACATACTGCGACAGACTTATACAATATGAACGTGCGACGGACTAGTTATGCCAAAAAGTACTTTGCAACACTTTTCTTATCACTGAACTGTCGGAGTTTATTTATTAAATATATGTCACATATATACACTGAGTGGCCAGATTATTATGACCACCCCATCAGTACTTCGTTGGGCCACGAGATGACTCCATGAGATGACTTCGTTGGGCCGCCTCGTGACTCCACGAGATGTTGAAAGGTGATACAAGGAATCTGACACTACACTGTTGCCCTTCTGTTGTCTTGTACCAGTCTTGCCACTCTCCGTTCTGCCCTAACATTGACTAGTCGCTGACGACCACAATTCGCACGTTCATACCCAGATTTTCAGCTGACAGTCCAGTCTTTAAACACTTTAACAACAGCTGCTCTTGAACATTTAACGAATTATGCTGTTTTGCTGATACTCGCTCCATGACTCAGAGCGCCAACAATCATCCCACGTTCAAAGGCTGTTAAATCGCGTTGTTTACCCATATCTTCAGAAAAAAACACTTCTACTGTCGTGGTAAACAACCTGCTTCCCTATTTATAATGGTCTGGCCCTCTAGCAACTTCAGCGCGAAATTATAGCTAATTATAGCTAATTTGCCTACAAACGTCAGGTGGTCATAATATGTATAGATAATATACATATCGACTATTCACTTCAGCCTTGTACAGCTGATTTCAGCCATACATATGTGTCAGAGACATCGGCTGCCTCTGCATGTTTGGCTGAGCTGAAGTGCAGGAGGACTTCAACTCAGCCGATCCAACATCTGAGTTGACTCGCTCCGGCAGCTCACTTGCTGCCGTTCGCCCCTATTCTCATAGGGGCCGAACGGCAGTGAGTAAATAGCCAAATGCCCTTGAGCGGCATTCGGCTCGACTATTCTGCTCAGTACGAGCAGAATAGAAAACAAGTAAAAAGAAAGAAAAAAAAAAATCATTAGAAATTTAAAACAAAAATGTAAACAAATAGTGAAATAAATAAATAAATAAAGATATTTTAGAGAAAAGAAAAAAAAACAATTGGACAGAGCTAGTGGTAACAGCCAACCGTGATGTGACAAATCAGCATCCCCAGGTCTTTGGGGGACGCTGATCTGTCATTACAACTGTCATTACAGCTGTAATTTGCGGGGCAAATGGCCGGCCCTTCGGCGGGCCGTTTAGACCCCCCCGCTTCGGCAGTCACTTCGGCTCAGAGTAGTCGAACCATATGCCTTCGGCTCGGCCGCCTTTGGCTGCTGTACGTGCTATTGTGAATAGCCAGCACAGCAGCCCTTCAGTCCGAATGAACCGAAGGGCTCCGGCGGCCGAAGAGAGCCAATGGATCAGCCGAACTGCGGCTGGATCATTCGGCTCTTTAGTGAATAACTCCCTTAGCGTTTCTAACAGGGTTATTCACAAAAGGGTGGAGAGTTTTGAGAAGACAGAAGAAGAGAACAATCTAGGACAACATAGCTGAATTGGAGAATTTTTCCAAATCAGCTATTTTGGCCTAGAATTTTCACTTCTCCTGCCTTCTCCAAACTCTTCACGCTTTTGTGAATAACCCTGTAAATGTTTACTAGAACATAGCAAATCTTAACTTTTTGAGTTTAAGTCCACTTTTACATTACAGCGCAGCTGAATGTGATAAAAACAATTAGCTGTATCATGCCCTGGATAAATGAGAACCAACACAGACAAATGCTTTGCTTGCTTTTTATATTTATTAATTTAACATTAATTTAAAAAAATACTTTGTAAATAACATGCAGTAGACCACTCTACCTGCCATGTGATATGCCATTAATAATCCTCTAAAAATGCATGTAACCTGAATATTATCCTAACTTCAATCCCATTGAAGACACAATTCGTCTGTGTCTGTATTTAATCTGGGTAACTTCCAGTTTTCTGTCCAAAAAGACCATCTTAAATAACTACTAGACAGTCTTGCCCAACTGCCAAAGGGTGTCTGTGTTAGCTGGCATAGTTATCTAGAGACACCTTGCACAACAACTTTATCCTCTATCAACACAGGTGACATTTATTTAACCCGTTAAACACCTGTTAACCTTCCCCCCCCCCCCTTCCCTAGGTGATTTTTTGTTTGCTTTGTACCCTAGGCCACAACCTCTGTAGCCTATTAGGAAATATAGCCCCTTGTAAAACTGACTTGAGCAAACTGTGTTGGTGGGGACAACCATGAGCAGGTTGCCCTGAGCCATGCTTTTGTGGGTCAAAATACCTTTATTGTACTTTATTGTAACCGTGAGCCCTTTTGCAGAAATTAAAGGTACAGCTTACTTAATGAAGGGGGTCTTGTAACCTAAGAGCATGCCATTATTTCAATATAGTTGGCTGTTGAATGCTTATTTCTAAATATTATTTTGTTTTTTATAGTAAAAAAAAAACAAAAATCGGTACTTGTACTCGATACCAATTACCGGTATTGATGTATCTCTAGTTACAATGTTTGGCTGTGGCCTGGTCCTAACTAGCTGCACACAGAAGATCATTCACAGCCCTAGCCAGTTGCTTGCAGCACATGTGATTTTCGGTCTGTGTGTTAAAATGAGAAATTGTAACATTTTCTTGTTCAATCATTTTTATTGGAAAAATGACATAACAGAGAAGCACAAGGAAAACACCACCAGCCCCTGTTGTTATAGCATTTGAAGGTGACAGGTTCTCTTTATTGAACCTGTCACCTCCAATACAGGAGTTCTAGCACAGCAGTGTGCTGGAACTCCTGTGATAGCTGAGAGGGAAGGCTGAGAGTTTACCTCTCCACTCTTACTGTTTACACGAAGCAGAGAATGGATGTTCTCCGCTGTAAATGAAAAACAACGAGCCGCTGCGCTAGGAGTAATCACTCAGTGAAAGTGAACCAGCTGCAACAATGTGTGATAGTGAACAACATTTTTAGCCCAACATAATAGCAAAAAATGTTCTCCGCTCTGCTCCCTGCTCTCTATCCTGAAGAGAGGATCTGCGGGCGGTGGGGAGAGAGGTAATCG
>NW_017307042.1:272108-283702 GCF_000935625.1 Nanorana parkeri | reverse complement strand
ATGAGCAGGCTGCATACAAGTGATCTAGGCGACATCGCCAAGATCACTTGTAAACAAACGAGCGGCTTCCCTGCTGTACATTAACCCTGCTTGCCCAAAGCAGGGCTGCATGTAGGAAACAACTACCTGCCTGGTACCCAGGACTTCATGTTCCAGGCGTCGGGAGATTACACACCCCTACCGCCCATCTGCTCCCTGCCGCCCTGAGGCTGGGCCTTGGTGGCCTTATGAGAAATCGGGCCCTGGCTGTGCCACGTAAATAATTTTTCTGGTGGCTATACAAAGGAGAATGAATAGCAATGGAATTTGTTGCTATTAACAGAGCAGTCTTAGCCCTCGTTCACACCTAGGCGTATTGCAAAAGCGCGTCGGTCGCCCGACCGTCGCGCGTTTTTTTTAACCGCGATTCGCGGTAAAAAAGTCGCGCGACCGTCGCGCTATTCCGAAGGCTACTTGGCTGTATCCCAATGGAAAACGCCCTACAAAACGGCCCAAAGTAGTACCTGGACCTTTTCAGGCATGGGCCGTTTTGTAGGGCATTAGGGACGGGCGGAAATACGGCAAGGTGGGAACGAGACCATTGACTACAATGCAATTGATTTTTTTGACCGTTTTGTAGAGCGTTCGTCGAGCGTAGAACGCGCTACAAAACGGTCAGGTGTGAACGAGGGCTTAGCGGTTACTCTAAGGGGCTAATCAGGTGTTCTGGAATTGACATTTAAAGTTTTATTCAAATGTTGTTTGGCCAACATAGAGCATATGGATTGGATGTGCCCGTGTGTGGGTGGTACAAACATTACAATTGTAGCATCTAAAACAACCTTTTTTTATCAGAAAAAGATGTGCGGGGCTTCTAGCATTTTGCCTGCTTGTAAACATTCAGGAACAGTCTATGTAGCTCTGCACAAAGGTCTTTGTTACACTATAAAATATGCATGTGTTGTTTAGTAATCTAATGTACCTGAGAAGGTTGTTGAGGTTGTAAGACTGTACAAAAGGGATCTTGTCAGTTTCACATTTCCTCTGCCGAGATAAAATGTTGAAGGAATATAATATCGGATCCTGTTGGTCTCACATTTCATTGTATTTAGTCACATTTACATTAGAGCTCATTGATAGTGACTCACTTCTATGAAAAGATGAAATGGAACTAAAGAGAGACATTTAAACAGGTTTACTTTGATTGCACCAAAATAAAAGTATACCATTGATTCACTGGTCCCAGCTTGCAAAGAAGGCACTTTCAATTACCCTAAGGACCCAAGAGAACACCTGAACAATACCCTCACAGTATTATGATACTCTCTGGCAGGTGGCGTGGGCTCTCTCAGAATGTGTTATCTAATTTTTGGAATTCTTTGCTGCAACTTGCACCAGGTTGCAGCCCCTGGAATTGCCCCACCATGGGGTAGCAGGTACAGGAGCGTTACAATGCGGATACAGGAGACCAGAGCATAGTTTGATAAAGAAGGGGTCTTGGCAGAGAGCAAGCAGAGAAGTCACAGTAAGTGTTGGCAGCACAGTGGCGTAGTGGTTAGCAGCACTGGGGGTCCCCATTCCAAATCCTGGTCAGGACACTATCTGCAAGGAGTTTGCATGTTCTCCCTGTGCTTGCACTCCAGTTTCCTTCCACACTACAAAGACATGCTGGTAGGTTAATTGGCTCCTGTCTAAATTGGCCCTGTATGTATGCATGTGAGATAGGGACCTTAGATTATAAGCTCATTGTGAGGGCAGGGACTGATGTGAATGTGTACTATGTAAAGTGCTGCGTAAATTGTCGGTGCTATATAAATACCTGAAATAAGTCAACTAGGCTGTAAAGAACAGTGTAGTCGGCTTCAGACAGGGTCTTGGCAGGCAGCAAGTAAAGGGTAGCCAGACAGTCCAGGTCAGTAATGATAAGGCTGATAAGGAAAGAATAATCAGGCAATTAGGGTCAGCAACAGCAGGTAACTCACATTAGTAGTATAGCTCTTGCTCAGAGGTAGCTGTTTTGAAGACACAGCAAAGATTGGAGCTTAAATTCCCTTGTATATCTGTAAAAAATAAGTCAAGGCAACTGGACATTTCACTGGTCATCCAACTAGCTTTCTTAATTCAGAATGACTTGTACAAAAAATTATCTGGGAATAAATATAGTGAATATTGCTCCAATCCACATAATCTGTTAGTTGTTACCAGGTGTTGATTGCATTTGGATAATTGGAGCTATCATAGAGGTGGTGGGGGGCATCTATTGTCTGCCACATACAATGCATACAATGCTGTTTTAACACCTCTCTCTGGGCAGGTTATTAGCACATCCTAGCTCCAATTATCCAATCTAGCTCCATACTGTCTGTTGGTGGGTTATTTTTGTTTACTCTGACGGCAGAATACAAAAAAAACCAAACAGCAGATAGCAAGGGAAGCATTAGCTTCTCTGCTATCTGCCATAATTTCAGGGAGGTACCCTCTCCCCCCTCCCCCCCATGGATGGGGTAGAGGGCACCTCCCTGAAATGAATTCTTTCAGGTTGGGATGCAGGCAATACCACCTTTCATATATTTTGTTGATTCATGAACACAGACTTGTGCTGATGGACAAAGTGTAATTGCATTTTAAAACTTTGCACCAATTCACCAGAACTATTATTTCCTGTGTTAATGTAGAATCCTCATGTTATGATGCCCTTTACAGACTGCAGTACATGGAAGCGTAAATGACACAAGCGCCAGCACCTGAAACTGTGTCGAAAATAAAATGTGATTCACTCTCGCAGGGCCGGCCTTAGGCCTTTAGGCGCCCTGTGCGACAAAGCTCTACAACCCCTCAGTAACCACACCCCTCAGTGGCTACACCCATTTCTTCAATATCGGCACCATTCAAAGACTCCCATTTTGTTAAGCCCCAAAGAAACTTATTAAAAAGCATGATAAAAATAAAACTTTTATTTAAAGGTATTAAACTTGTAAGCACAATTTAAGTATTCTTATTAAATAAAACAACAGCAGGCAAACAAGTGATAAACAATAAATGTCAAACTAAAATAGAGTCTATAAAATAAAGTGTCAGGATGTCATGCCAATCACTTTCTTCAAGTAAGTGCATCTAGAAAAGTAAAAATAAAAAACAGAACACAAAACCTAGACTACGTGTTAAATTAATTAATTACTATTTGCCCGAATATACGAAAAATGTATTCAGGCATATAATAATTTGTTTGAGAATGTGCGGCAGCCATGTTGGCCAGCGGTGCGTTCTGCGAATGCATGCCACCATCTTGGAGCATGACGGGGAGCATGATGTCACATGACGCCATGCATGCGTGGCGTCCGGTGACGTCACACGCCGATATAGGCGCCGCCATCTTGGCGTATACCTAGATATACACCAAGATGGCAGCGCTCAACACGTGTGGTGTCATATGAGGCCATGCCCCCTGCCTCCAGAACACGCCAATGGCTGAATCCAAAATAGCTTATATGAACAGGAAGTGATGTAAATCACATCCTGTTCATTCATAGCTGGGGACACATAGTACTATGTGTCCCCAGTTATTTACAAACATTGGAGTGATAAGACAATCACTTCACTGTTTGTCCTTCACACACACACAGAGGATTGGTAAATGCCACTGATATTTACCGATCCTCCGCTCGGCCACACACACAGACACTGTCATCCTGAAACTGACAGGATGACAGCGGCTGCTCTCTCCTCTCGGCCATCCTGAAAGCTGCGGCTTCTCTCCTCCCCGCTCAGTCGTCCTGACAGCAGGCAGCGCTCCCTTTCTGCGCCCCCCTGCCCCCCGCAGGCTTCAGCAGACAGTTTCTCCGAGGACAGCGCTGAAGCGGGCGGGGGGGATCGCTGTCATGTCGGATGGCCAGCGGTGAGGAGAGAAGCCGCCCCGAGGACAAGCTGTGTCGGCTGCCTGGCGCCCTTGTTGCCATGGCGCCCTGTGCGGCCTCACAGCTCGAACACCCCTAAGGCCGGCCCTGCACTCTCGAGGCAGCTCCCGCTGGTTAGGGCAGCCAAAAAACTGAAAGAGAAGACAAAGCATGCGCCTCCATTGAGTAAAAACGTTTTAATATAACGATATAAAAGCAGCTAAATTGGTTCTGAAGAAGGAGGCGTGGCCTCTGAAACGTGTAAACCAGGAAGCACATACAGCCTGTTGGCTGCGGTTCACACCCACTATCTGTGTTCATCGTTTGCCCATCTTTTCCTCATGCCTGCTAAATCCATTTGTTTGTGACTATGGTTTTAGCTGCTTTTATATCGTTATATTAAAACGTTTTTACACGATGGAGGCGCTCTCTTTGTCTTCTCTTTCAGTACATGGAAGAATTCACACCAGCCCCTACCCCCAATGGAGCTTAGAATATATTATCCTTACAAAAGTCAGACAAGCAGAAACATATTTATAATCTAGTCCCAAAAGGGTCAAATGCCAACAAACCTACCAGTGTGTTTCTGAGTATGCCTAGATGATTTCCATCCCAAGACAAAAAGATGCAAGACAAGAATGCCAGCAACATGGCCACCAATGCTGCAAATGTTCCAAAGGTTCATGGACATTCAATTCCATGAAGTTCAGGAGAAAGAGATGAGTGTGTGACAGTAAGGGGAACATTTATGTGGTTGGAAGTTGATTGAATGTTAGTATGAGGAGAAGGAGAGTAGGTAAATCTACAACCACAGCCTGGATTGACCAATTCACCTGAATGAGGCACAAGATAAAAAATTGCAGGTAGGGGGTAAAGAAAGCAGAGGCGATATAAAAAAAATTAAAGATGTAAAGTGGATAGGGTGATGAGGTTGCAGGGCTAGCAATGTAGTTGCTAAGAAGATTATAATGCACTGTGAAACCGAAAATAAAAAAATTGTCAGACCGAAACCGAAAATTATAATTTTTTTTCTAACTTTTTTCATTTTTTTAAAACATTTTATATTTTTATTAGCTCTGACTAGTGTCCTGCTCAGCGACGTCAGTGTTTGCCAGGAGCTGAGCGTCCCCCCAGGTTAGCATGTCAAAAGTCAAAAGTCTAGGGATGCCCCTGGTGGATACCATTACTTTTAAGTAGGCTGGGCAGCTGGGAGCCACCTTATGTGGTCTAGTGATAAATCCAGCCCTGCTTAATGGCTACTATTTTGATGTACAGTAATACTTCGGCTCACGAACTCTTCTGTTCGCGAACAGGAAATTCGGCAAAATTTTGCTTCCGTTCACGAACTCCAAATCGGGTGACGAACATGACCATCTTAGTCGTGGCTTCCTCTAGTCGAGATCGCGGTCACAGACAGACCTGTGCACAGTTGCTGTGAAGCTTTTTTTGTGTGCTTTTTAGCACATACAGTACTGTACAGTATTATTCAATCCAGCATGGCTCCAAAGAAAGTGCAGAGCAAGCATGGTGGTAAAAAGAAAGTGCAGAGCAGTAATTCATTTACTAGAGGTGCACCGAAATGGAAATTTGTATACCAAAAAGAAAACTAAATTTAAAAAATTGACAGGCCGAAACCAAAAATGTTTTTTATTTTTATATTATATTTTTATTTATTTTTTAGAAAACATTTTTATATTTGGTTTTATTTATTAATTCATTTTTATTAAATATTTGTATTTTTTACTTTACTTATAGGGGCTTCAGGGAAAAATTAGGGGTCTAAACAGACACCGATACCTTTTAAAATAGAAATAGAAATAGAAAAAGAGATTGAGGACACAAAGTCATCAATCTCTTTTTCTGCAGCCCCTGTTATCAATGAACAGCAATCCTCTATGAGTGTTCCTGTTCATTCATAACATGAGGACATGAGGACATATCTACAAACGCTCAGCGATCACTGATCGCTGAGTGTTTGCACTCGCTCTCCTCTCTGGCAGGCTGTCACAGGAGGCTGAGCGAGCGGTGCAGGGAGGAGAGCTGTCTCCGCCCACACACCGCTCTGCCGGACTGTGATAGGAGGCTGAGCGGTGTGGGAAGAGAGACGCCAGCCACTCACAGCGCTCTCCCCCGCAGCGCTCGGCCGGCTGTCATACTTTCTCTCCTGCCCGCTGGGACACAGAGCAGCGCCCAGCGGGGAGGAAAGAAAGCAGGGATGCGCCGCTGTATCGGCACAAAAATAGCACTTTCGGCATTTAGCCAAAAGTGCCATTTTCGTCTGATATGTTTCGGCGGCCGATATATCGGTGCATCCCTATAATTTACATATGGTTTAGAAGGGATTAACCTTATTTACATTGAACCTTAAGGGGAAATTTGATTCAGTTTGCGACCAAATCAGTTCGCGACCAGAATCGTGGAACGAATTAAGTTTGTGAACCGAGGTACCACTGTATATCATCAACTGTGTTCAAAGCCCAGTGTTACATTCTACATTCTGGTATTTTTTACAGCTGTTTATACTTTTTTATTCTTCTATTTAGCTCACCCTTTAAAATGTTGCTATAGTGATCCCTTTTTTACTGTTTGCTTTTATGGTGCTTTATGTATATATAAATGCTTGCTTTACAGCTAGTGGTAGAGGGGAAATAGAAGATGGTCTTTCACTTCGATCACTAATTAGTCTGTACCCATGGCTTGCTGTCGTGTGCAGACTGATTCTCCCAAGCATTTATCAAGCCCTTTCTTGTCTTGACATTCCTTTTCTTTTTTCATCTAATCAGCTTACAGATGTACCACAAGACTGCTGCTCTTCAGAGGGAGTTACACAATCTTTATTGCTTTAAAGCACATCAAATGTAAATATCTGGATGAAGCAGTGTCGGCTAGCAAATATGTTGTCCAGATGTTTTTTTCTGTATGTTGACTGTTCTGTAAATGTGCCTTTTCCAATTTGGACACACAGCTTTCTGACCTATCTGGTCAATCTTGTCCAACAAGAGAGGTTTACTGAGGAGTGCCTGCTGCTACCGCAGTCTGAGATTGTCGCCTGATAACTGTAAAAAGCCAGACCGTCACGCAATCTTAAAGTGAACCCATTATCCTCCTACATATCCAAATCCATCAACAAAAATGTAATCTACATCTTACCTGTGTTCAAATAAGGAGACCCTGATGTTTTCTCTTTTTTTCAGGCTAAGTATGTTGTCTGCAAATACAGAAAAATACCGGTTGATTCTGCCACAAATTCAGTGTCCTTGTAACTTACTGTGACCGATCTAAAATCTAAACCATGATATCAGTTTTCTCAGATATCTTCTGTGAACTACAAAAAACCTCCCATGTAATAGAAAAAATAGACCCAGAGAGACTGAGCGGAGGGGCTGCATGACTGAGGGAAGGGGTTAAAAATAAAATGGGAATAGCTGTTCTTACCTGATTGGATGTTGGGGTCAGGTGTCCGGGAGGGTAGGAACTGCAAGTACTGAGGGGCGTTCTTTCTAGGAAAATTGATGGAGGAAGCAGGTTGTACCACCCTCCCTCCCTGAATTTTGTGGTTCTGTTGGTTGCAGGGTTCTTTTTCTGTCACGGCAGCTTGACAGAAGAGTCAATTACACAGATGGGGGGCCATTAGCTAGTATGGGTGCTTCCCCCTGTTGGTGTCAGGATTTGTAGGGGGCGAGGCCTGGCCCCTTGGAACTTGGGAATAGTAATTGTCCTTGAGCTGGTTAGTGTGCGGCTGAGGACATGGGAGGAGTTTTTTAGGAGAGGCCTTATTTGGGCTGTTTGGCACCAAACAGCCCAAATATCAAGTCAATTGTCGTTTAGAGTATGTATTTGTATATCATTTGGTTTATTACTTTTGGTTATTGTTAAAGTTGGTTTGTTTAATAAAAGGGCTGCTGTGGCCGTTAAAATCCATGTCGCGCAGTCTGTGTGTTTATTGGGGTTTTAACAAAGGGACGAAATCAACAAATCCATCAGTCATGAGGAGAGGTATCTGTTGTCTAAATTAGAAGTGCAGCCTGAAGCCACGTTCACATTGAGCGATTTATCGCGCGGTAATTCCCGCGATATCGCGGCAAATTACCGCGCGATATCGCGCTCCAATGCATTTCAATGGGGCAAAGGGTCCTGCTGTCGCGGGTCGTGTGTCGCTACAGCAGGACCCTTTTTGGAGCGGATTTAGCCGCGATTCAAGCCTGCTCAATGCAAGCTTGAACGCGATATCGCGCGGCAAATCTCGCGATGTCGCGCAATATGCAGATCGCGCGACAAACGCGCGATTTGCATATCGCGCAGTGGGAACGGGGCCTAAAGTGAAAACACTGCTTCTTCATGGATAGAGTAAATTCAGGGCATTGGTAGGCAACAATGGGATTTCACTTGTTGTGGAACTACAAGTCCCATGAGACATTGCAAGACTGACAGCCACAGGCAACACTCACAGAGGCAAAGATATGATGGTATTCGTAGTTTCAGCACAGCTGGAGTGCCGAGGTTGTCTACTCCTGTTCTAGGAAGTAGGCACCAGATTAGTGTGTGATTAGAGAACAAAGAGCTTTAATAGAGAAGATACTCCGGCAGAAAATTCAATGCTTCATGGGTCAACAAAGGTCACTGGGGATGCATTGCACTTCTATTCAAAACAATGAGTACAGGAAAATACCTGTTGATTTGCCAGAAATGCACACAGCTTCAAAGTTAGGTTGTGGGCTGACAACACACTGCATTTTTTTATCCTCCACAATCAATCTATATTTATTGTCGCAATCCCAAATTCTAAAAAGGTTCAACAATCCAAAACTTGCATTTCACAGTTAATAATTGCTGCTGAACACTTTCAACAAAAGCAGGTCTGCATTGTGGTAACATTGGTACCATACCATATTGTGGATGTATATCCAAAATGTATTTTGGATATAAACTAGCGTCCTCCCGTGACCCAAAGCTCAGTGTACCGCAAGCTACAGCTCGCGGTATACTGAGATCGCCGCAGCCGGGACGGATCCCGACATTATTGTCAAGATCCACCCAGCTGCGTGAGTGACAGCGTGCTCTGCCTATCTAGAGGCAGAGCTAGCTTTACCCGCCCCCTCCCCCGTCCATTCCGCCAGTCAGCGCTGGAGGATCGGACAGGGGAGGGGGAATCCCTGCAGGGAGCAGTGAGTGACAGTCACGGCTCTCTGCAGGTACATGATCGAGAAGTGAGCGAGCAACGGTATGTGTTTGCTCACTTCCCGATCTATTGAGCCGACCGACAGTTTAATTGTCACACGTCGGCTCGAACTATGAGGCTGAGTGATTTTCACTCACCTCATAGTTCTCCTTTAAGCCGTCAGGCAGGATAGATTTTCCTACACTTCATGAAGACACTACAGAAGTAAGAGGAACCCTTCTTAAAATGAGGGGTAATCCCCACTTAGACAGCTGGCACCCTAGCTATATGCTGGGCGGAAGTGATATAAATAAACCGTTGGAGAAAGCTGCTTTATTAGATGAAAGCACTTGTAGGTGAGGAAGTCTTTGGGTTCGGTTTATTATTTGATAGAATGATATCACATTAGGCTAACTTAATAGAAGCCTAAAAGCATAACACATTTCATTACTATGCATTATTTTATTACACTTAAAAATGGACTTTAAGTCTCCATTCACACATAGGCGTCAGCGTTTCCGCGCGTAAAACACACTTTTTTATGCACGTTTTTCACTCGCATGGTTTGCACGTTTTGCATATTTTTAAGCGCGTTAGATGCGCATAGGCAAAAATGCATGTTTTCTTGAGCAGATCAAAATGCAATAATAAATTAAATGTAATGAATAAGGATACCTCCGCGCAAACACAAACAGATATGTGCAAAACGCTTGTGTCGTGCGTTTAAATGCGCTTCCATTGAAGTCAATGCGGCCAAACATGCTGTAATCTGCCCAAAAGAAGCTCATGTACTTTTTCCAGCATTCTGCGTTTTTGCAACAAAACTTTCAGGTGTGCCATAAAAATGAATGGGATTTCTTGTGCTGAGAGTTTTGTCACCCAGCTGTGAACAAGGACTAAGGGCTTGTTTCCCCCATCTCCCGACCAGATCTTGATGTATTTTTTCAAATGCATGCGTTTATCGCATTTCTCATGCGTTTTTGAAGCTTTTTTTTTTTTTAAAGTATGCAGATTATGTCTCTAAGGTCATTTCCTGCTTCTTCTCAGTCTTTCATGTGTTTGCAACCTTCACAGGAGTACAGGAGTTACTAACATAAGAAGTGAAAAGCATAGCAGCATACATGCAGAATACATCCAATTATTTCATATGTACTTACCACAATTCTGCTTCTGGCCTTTGGACATCTAGTCAAAGTTTGGAAAAACTTTGGCTGCTATGTTGGTCCACTGCTCCGCTTTTTTACTGCTATTCTTGTATTGTGGATTGGTAGGATGATAAAGCTCCTGCACATAGGTGACAAAACTGTCAGTGTCAATATGTTTATCCACCATGTTGGATAGAACACAGAGGACAATGTCAAGGTCAGCAAAGTACAGCTGAAAACACCCCTCTTCCATAAGGAAGTGTCCACTGTCGATTAGGTTATCAAAAGTGACAAAAAAAAAACAAAAACGTTTTTGTATGTGCCATGCGTTCCGGTGTGTTCTTATGCGTTTGTACGTGTTTTTGACGCGTTCCAGACCAGAAAAAATGGTGCCTGCAGTACTTTTTTGAACACACTGCAGCTGACTGCACTGATGGGAACTACAGCCCTAAATACTGTAGGAAAATATGGAGATGCATTTTTGGTGCGATTCAAAAAATGTATGGTCTGGTTCTGGTCTGGTGATGGTGGAAACAAGTCCTAAAGCTCATTAAATACATTCATAGTGACACTCCCTCTTTAAATGCCTCTGTCTAAAGCTGGTCATACACCTATAGATTATCTGCAGTCGGCCCCGCTGGTTGTCAAAATACCTGAACAATGCTTGCATCCAATCAGATTGTTCAGGTATTTTGAGAGTCAGGGGGGCCGCCTAGCAAGATACTGAAGCTTGGCTTAGTGGGAGATTCCTCCATCCACACAGTTTAGTGTAGATGGAGGAATCTGTTGCACTTTTTCCATCTGACCATAGAAAATCTGCAGATAATCTATAGGTGTATGGCCAGCTTAAAGGAGAACTATGACATGAGTGATTTCCACTCACCTCATAGTTCTAAGCCGACCTGTGACAATGAGACTGTCACAGGTCGGCTCAGTAGATCGGGAGGTGAGGGAACACATACCGGGTTCCCTCACCTCTCGATCCTGTCACGGCTCTCTGCCGTGACAGGGGGAGGGGCTGGATTCCCCTCTCCCCGCTCCGATCTGCCAGCGCTGACTGGCGGAACGGACGGGGGAGGGGGCGGGTACAGCTGGCTCTGCCTCTAGATAGGCAGAGCCAGCTGTCACTCACGCAGCTGGGCGGATCCTGTCATCTAAGTCGGGATCTGCTCCAGGTGCGGCGTCTCAGTATACCGCGAGCTTTAGCTCGCGGTATACTGAGCTTAGGGTAACGGGAGGACGCTAGTTTGTGTCCTCCCGTTACCCCAAGGAGAACTATGGGGAAAAACACTGACCCCATAGTTCTCCTTTAAAGGAGAATTATGAGGTGAGTGCTTTTCACTCACCTCATAGTTCTAGCCGACCTGTGACAATGAGACTGTCACAGGTCGGCTCAGTAGATCGGGAGGTGAGCGAACA
>NW_017307042.1:256428-272085 GCF_000935625.1 Nanorana parkeri | reverse complement strand
CGCTCCGATCCGCCAGCGCTGACTGGCGGAACGGACGGGGGAGGGGGCGGGTACAGCTGGCTCTGCCTCTAGATAGGCAGAGCCAGCTGTCACTCACGCAGCTGGGCGGATCTCGACATCGAGGTCGGGATCCGCTCAGGCTGCAGCGTCTCAGTATACCGCGAGCTGTAGCTCGCGGTATACTGAGCTTAGGGTAACGGGAGGATGCTAGTTTGTGTCCTCCCGTTACCCTAAGGAGAACTATGGGGAAAAGCCCTGACCCCATAGTTCTCCTTTAAGGCTTCAGTCAGAGACAACTTTTCTGAAAGTAGACAACTGCTGCTAAAATTGTCTGGAAAACCTCATAATCTTGGGGCTGGGGTGGGTTAGATGAATTCCACTCAAGTTATATTTCTCTAATGCATTCCTCAGGTATTTAGTATGTGAAATGCAATTCAAAAGATCATTGCACATTATCTCCTAGAATACTGGTAGTTTCAGACTGGCAATAACTGTGATTTTCTATGAGATGTATATCAAGGGGACAGCAGCAAAATTAACTCTTTGAGTTGGTGCTAAAATAAATCTTCATGAAATGTGTGTGTAGTGATGTCACAAGAGTAGATTTTAATATAGACAGCAATGGCAGCTCCCAGGAGCCCAACACTCCAGGGGAGGACCATGGGGATGCTAAAAAATGTGGCACTTCAGCGCTATTTACAGTAACTTAGTCACAGCTCTGAAAGTCTTTACACTTTTTCAGAAAGAAGACAGCAATGGAAAACGTTATTCTGGACAGTTGTAGCTTAATTCAGCAGGAGAATTGTAGGCTATACATCTTTTTGGTTCAAATTGCAGGCTGAACAAAAAACATATAACAGTTTACTCCATCAACCCTGAACAGCATGGATTAACGAATCTCCCACTGTGAGCTGTCAGAATCAGCTGCTGTCAGAATACCCAAACAGTGCTTGCAGCTGACTGGCTAAAATCATTGTTCGGCCAAGAAATTTCCAGCATGTTCCTTCAGCAAAAGTCGACCTAATGATCGGCTTCTGTTGAGGGAATAGGTTCACCTGTTGAATCAACTGAAATTCGCTCCATTTGTGCAGCTTTAGGGGTCGCAGGGGATGATGAGAGGAGTCAGAAGGCTCTTTATTGTTCCGGAACCTTTAGACATCTCTCCTCTCTCTTGTTGGGTGCTATTTAGTGTTAAAAAGTAGCTCTGCATATAAAGCAGGCTGCATACTTCATCCAATATTTTGGCAGTATGCTTTACTAAAATAATCACATAACACATGAGTTGGTATTGTACAAAAGTGCGTCATCCTTCATGTATGCTTAGGGCACTGATTCCCAGAAAATATAGTTTCCATATTGTCGTCAACCATTGCATATGTAATTTGCAAACGTACATGTTTATACTTTGAGAAAACTGTTTCTGTTTGAGATAATCTTTTGTATAAAATATTTGTCCGTCAAACTTTTTTGTTGTATGTGCATCTAATCTTTATCATTTTAGTGTATGTAAAGATAATTTCATTATCGATACATTCCAGTTCTAGATTCCAGACTAGGATATGTTGCACAAAATGGACTAAAAATAAATCTGTATTTCTGAATTGCCATAAGTTCTTTCCCACGCCTAATAACCATATCCATCTAGAAGTTTGTAAAGTTACTTATTGAAGATGCCCATAGGATGTACTTCCTCAATTCACTGGCACAATTTCACTCAGCACTGTAAATACAGTTTACACTTCCTTGTGTCATAACTTACAGAGCCTGCCTTCTGAACTACAACTCAGTGTCTGAACAACATAACATTATCATTGCTAGCTGGAAGCAATATATTATGCTATATGTGTTCTTGAGAAATTGAGATTGCATCATATCAAGCAGCAGGGAAAGAGACACAAAGCACAGTGGAAATCCAGTAAGTTGTTGAAATTGATGGGCAAACATAAGGCAGCACTCACTACATAAAAGGGATTTTTTCTTATTACAATGCTGATGTTTTAACAGGGGAGTATATACTGGGACTTTAGAACTCCTTTAATTATATAAACAGCTGGAAGCCAACTATGTGGAGAAAAATGATTTAGAAGTCAGTATATTGTTCTACGTATATTATGAAGTGATAACCTTCTGTACATTTTGGACAATTGTCATTAGCTTACATTTAAAGTATATTTCCACTTTTGCAGTCAAATTTGAGAAAACCCCTCTATATGTTCGTTATATGTTCCTGATCACACAGCATACTGAAAAATAACTTTAAAAAAAAATTCTTACCTTATAGATGTTTTGTTAAAGCAGCCAAGATGGCTGATTCCAGGTTTTTTTTTAGCCCTTTTACAGTGGTCTGTCCCAATGGAAAGACGTGGGACTGAAATTTGAGACTTGCCATTCAAAATATTTACTTTGTAACACTATGCACTGATGACTATGGGTGACTGTGCAGTGCATCAACTAAAAAAACATGTGCTTTACCACATATTGACACATGGGTATGAATCCAGCCTAAGGTAATATTTTTAACCACTTAGTGGTTCAATACAACAATACAGTATTAATGTAGCCTAGAACATCTCAAATCTCTCTCTCTCTCTCTCTCTCTCTCTCATATATACAGTATACACACATATACAGTAGGGATGCACTGATCCCGGTTTTGCGGTATTGAGTACCAATATTTTTTTCCGGTACTTGCCGATAATGAATACCGATACCAGATGTCCCACTAAGGAAGCCAGGCGACGTGTAAAGACTCGCCACCTGTCTTCCCGATTAGCAGGGAAGCCGTCTTTATGCTCCCTCGTTACCAGGTGAAGCATGGAGCCGGCTTTCTGGCCAATCAGGAAGCCAGGCGGTGAGTCATTACACGGTGCCAGGCTTCCTGATTGGCCAGGAAGCCAGCTCCATGCTCCCTCGTCACCAGGGAGGGAGCATGAAGCCGGCTTTCTGGCCAATCAGGAAGCCGGGGGGGCGGTAATGACTCGCTGTCCGGCTTCCTGATTGGCCAGTTTTCTGACCAATCTGGAAGATAGACGGTGACGAGGGAACATGGAGCCCGCTTCCTGGCCAATCAGTAAGCCAGGCAGCATGTAATGACTCGCTGACTGGCTTCCTGATACCGTAGGTTGGGGTATCACGCTAAGCATCTGAGCATTTGGGCGAGTACTCGTACTCGCCCAAATAATCGGTATCGGCACCAATACTAGTATCGGTGCATCCCTAATATACAGTATATATATAAATCTATGGGTTACAATAAGCAAAACAGTGACAGTTTTAGGCAGCCATGCCCTTCTTAAGGACATAAATGTATCTGAAATTAATCAATTTAAACTCTATAGCTTGATGTGACATCTCAAACAGTCATAGTAACAGAGGAAATAGGAAATTAGTCCATATGGTGGATGCTAAAAAAATAGCCATAAAATATGCAAAAATATCTTGGGTATATCAGCTGTAAAAAAAAATAAAGCATATACAAGGGTTAAATAGAAAGTAATGCCTCCGCTTTTAACTTGCCAACAGACATGGAGTCATTACTTTTTATTCAACCCTCATATAATTGCAGAACAAATGCAAGCAGATACATTACAAAAATAAAAACAAACATGATCTAGATTCAAACCCAAAGGATACAAAGTTTTAAAATGTTAATATAGAAATTATTTTGTTTCACTCAAAGGAACAATCACCATCTCTGCATGGTTTCAGCAAATGATCTATGATCATGTATCAAAGTCGTATATCAGTATGTCCTGTTCTAAAAAGTTGCCCACAAAAGATAATTCATTTATTTATTTTGATTGCTTATTTGTTTGTGAAATCTTGTATTTTTGAATTGTTTCACCCACATGCATCTGTCCACAAGTGCATAATACAATACATATACATATGTGCCCTGACATTTTGAAAAAATGCAGTATGATAAAATGATTTTGAGCCCAATGGAATTCACACACTTATTATTTTTTTAGTACTAAAAAACTAACTAGTACTAATATAAGCATTACATATCAAACAGCCAAAACAGGCAAACATCCATTTTTTTGGAACCAACAATGTATCTTTCCTAACTTTATGGCCTGCATGATCAGCTTGTACAACGTAATCAAATATGGAATGATTGCGTTGAGAAGCCCGAAAAACAGTCTGTTGAAATTCTCAGTTTGTGAACAAGTATCAAGTAAGATATGCATAGTTTATGTATATGAGAAATTCTGTTTGGAAAAAAACATAATACTGGCACACGAATGGAATAGCCCTAGTGGTTACAGAATGATTTCTAATCCATGTTATGACAGTGCAGTTTTACTTTCATTATGGTGTGTGGGGTAACCTCAGGCACTACGTTTATCCCGCATGTCTCTTGTGTATTGCTAATGCTTGGGCGTAATTTACAATCCTATTCACCCATGTTAGCTGATTTCTAACAATAGAGCACACCAATTTAGATGGATGGAAGCTATAAAATGTAAAAAGCTCTACTTATCCCCTGGTGTAATTCTGTCTATGCTGTCAAATAAAAGTTCGGTATGATAAGTCCTATAGAAGAAATAGTAGCAACTAAATAATCCAACATTTCTTATGGCGGCACTAAATAGACCAGATAAGGGGGTTCGTTAACAACAATAGGAATGTAGATAAATGCCATTCACCATTACTTTGAGTAGGCTGATGCTTCCAGATCAGTGGTGGTCAGTTTTCTTCATATACTGAGCCTTATGTGCAACCCCTAATATCACCAAAGGATTGTACATAGTATTCAGTGAGTGCAGGGTTGCAGAAAGCTGTCAGAGACTTCTGCCATGCAACAGGAGATGGCCAAATACTACCGGCATGCTACAGGAGATGGTCAAACTCACCTGCTATAGGAGTTGTTTGAGACTGGGTACATGCTTCAAGAGATAGTCATAGACTAGGGAAACATTAATTGAGATTGCTGGAGATCACTGATATTAAATCCCCTTTACAAATCAATGCCTCCATTGTGCTCCCTATACGTGTGTGTATTTGTGCTCCCTACAGACTCCTTAAATATTACTTGCGCCATATTTGATATTTTTCTCAGCAAGTTCCATTGTAAAAGATCAGAATAAAACATAAAAAGTGAAAAAGGATGGACATAACAGAAAAAGTAAAAGGGTGTAAAAGAAATACACCAAACTATTTAAAGTGACACAACTCAGGAGTTAAATCTTAAAATGCATTCAAGTAGCTGAACTATTAACAAAAATGTAGCTTATTTGTGTATCACTTGGCTGTCAATCCTCAAATCGTCTATGAATTTGTGCTGACACTGTCCTTACTTCTGGACGGTGGCTACTTTTGTTATCCATGGTCCCTGTGTGTGTGTTGTAAAGTAGCCACTGATCCAAGTTCACTCGCCCAAAGGACTACAATCTCACGTTTAGTTTACTAATTTGTATTGAGATTGTAGTGCATCCCGGGAGTGAGCTTGGAATGGTGGTTACTTTACAACACACACAGGAACTGTGGGGAGCAAAAGTAGCCACCCTCCAGAAGAAAGGACAGTGTCAGCACAAATTCAGAGATGATTTGAAGATCTACAGCTGAGTCATACACAAATAAGATACATTTTTGTTAATAGATAGGGTACTTGAATGTATTTTTAAGATTTAACTCTTGAGTTTAGTGTCACTATAACTGCTATAATCCATTTTAAACAATATTTCCTTCACTAGCCACAATAAGAGCCTTAGTTCTCAGACTAATGTCTGTAGAAGCCCCATGGTCTGCACAATAAGTGCCAAAGCTCCAACATACAAGGCCAACAAGGTCTTATGGCTAGCAATGCTGTGTGAACACATCAAGACATTCTGTAAATAACTGAAGCCTTTTCTACCATTGTTTTGAACAAAAGCTTACTGGTTTCTGGATTTACCTGTGAGTAGACCATCTTCCAGATGTCAGTATAGTGCTGCAGACATGAAAAGGAGTTTTTTTCTGTGTTACTAAAAAATATTTTCATTGCCTTCTGCAATGTGTGCCTTAGGTGTGGTTGTGTGCTGTGGCTATTTTAAGACACATCTGTTGACCTACTTGCTGATCCACCATATACATCACTATCTACTTTCCTGTGGCAAAACCCACTAGTCCAAACCTGCTATCAGTGCCTTTAATTTGGCCAGCGTGTCCTCTTGTGCTGATGAAGATACACACTGCTTCATTGTTAAATCTCATTACCAACACCAGTTGCAAAGCTATACTGGTAGTCTACTATCATCAGTCTTCCATCAGAGAACATTCACAAAAGAAGCAAAATCACACTTCCTCACATCCAATGGTGTGTGGACTGAATGCCTTCTTTTTTCCCCCAGATGCATATACTATTGAAATCAATGGTAATGCTCTATACACATCAAAGTGCAATGCAACTTGTGGCAATGTACACTCAAGCACATTTTGATGTTTTCAAGTATTTCAATGTAAAATGCATCTGGCAAATATGTATGTGTGAAAGTGTGGTTGCAGTTTAATGGAGTGCACTGTGCCCTGCCGGAAAAGTAGCCAGCAAGCACTACCCTTTCACCTAATCCATATTTACGCTGCACAACCCTGTGTGCAGTAATTTGTCAGAGTTCCTACACTTCTTGCTGTGTGCCCAGGTCTATTTCTCTGTCAAAATATGGAACAGAAAAACCAGAGGCAGCACATATCTTACAGAGCCTACATGAATATTTTTTTTTACCAGTAATGAGTATACTTACAGAGGAATGACAATAAAACTTGTTCAACCTTCAGATATTTCCTTCTCCTCCACTTGCTTCTTATGGTGTGACTCCCTATGCAGGAAAGCATAGGGAGTCACACCATACTGTGACTACTGACTACATACTGTGACAGAAAACTGTGCCAGGGGAGTACGGCTGGGCCGTGAGTTGAACCGCTTGGCAAGGGCGGCAAGCCAAAATCCGAGGTCGAGGTACACAGGGGAAATCCAAGAAGAGTAGTCGGTTCCAATCCGGTCGAGGCAGGCAGCAAGGTTCAGAAACGGAAGGGCAGGCCAAAGGGTCGGTAATAGGGAGTCCAAGCAAAGGGTCAGGAAGCGAGACGGTTCAAGGCACAGGGAGCTGGGAGATCACACCATAGGGAAAGAAAAACTCAGCAATGAGCCAGGGCTCTGACTGGGCTGTTATACCCAGTGGGGGAACTAAGAGCACCCCCTGGTTGCCGAGGCAACCAGGAAGCTTCTCCATCCAGGAGCCAATGGCAAGAGAAAGGCAGAGGGTGTGTGCTGGGAACCTCCCCCAGCAAGGATCACACCTGACACCAGTAATGGGTGCAGGCGCACTACGCGTGCGCCCCCCGTGCACGTGTGCGCAGCCTGTCCATCGCGCTCGCGCACCTGCAGCGCATTGCGCGCATGCGCACCCACAGCCCTGGTGCCAGGAGTCCTGCCAGGAAAGAGAACCCGTGCCCTCCGCCGCACATGGCAACCCCGAGGAGTGGTAAGACCCCTGGTACCCTGACAAACTGCCAAGCAAAGTCTGTTCCCATAAGCAACTACAAAGTTAGGCACTGCCATGCAGAACATTACTTCATGAGCTTTGGAGGGACAAAATCCCACAATAATTACCTCTTGTCTTTAACAGATCTCATTGGCTTTTTTTTCCCTGTCTAAAATTGAGCACCTGCAAGTTGGTGACTTTTCACATGTAACCCGCTTTTGTTTAAATTTGTAAAAATAGCTTTCAAAGAGTTAAGTGTGCAGGAAGTATTAGTGCTGGTCAGCAGACTTTGCTTACACTATGTGATTATTAGATATGTAACTCCGCAAAAAATTTTGTTTTGTTTAGTCTCGGATCAATTTGAATTTCTATTTCTTTCGCTTTTCAGATTTCTGATCAAAAATTAATTTTGGTTAAATATTCGGATTTCGTATCCGTCCAAATTTTTATTCTGGAAAGATCCACAACAGGAAGTCACATGACAGTGCTTGTAATGTAACCCCCAACAGCCAAAAAAACACCTGATTGGCCAGAGAACAGTCGCATGTCTGATGTAGTTCGTTTTGAACGAAATTCGGACGGATCCAAATTTTCGTTAAAGGAACATTCGGATTCGTTCACATAAAACGATGTGTTCGAATTCGGAAATTTGGATGCATCTGAATATCAGAATTTAACAAAATTCGTACAAATATACATTTGGAACAAAATGAAATTTACGTGTCTAATGGCTATGCAGAGATAGTACAACCTACTATTTGTTCAGCTGATCTGTGACCTTTCTCAATGCATGGAGATGAGTCACTCCTTTCAATCATTTACTTGCCTGTACAGATTTCAGTACAAAATGTATTTCCACCATATGAAGCCATATTGGGATAACACCTACTTTATATTCGTTATATGTTCTCATTCAGATTACAAAATTACATTTGTTTTTAAAACATTTTTAAAAAGTTGCTTTCACTTCAATGGCCCGCCACGCCCCCTCCTGCCCCACAAAAAAGTGAGCCGGCCGCAATGCGATGCAGTGCGTTCTGGCCAGAATGGGGCCGGAAAGCACTGCATCTGTTGTGAACCTAGCCTAAAGCTGGCCATACACCTTACCATTATCATTCGATTTCTTTCGTCCCGTCATTGAACCCCCGTTCGATTTATGCTTGAATACCCCATCATGCACAGACCAATGTCGATTATGATTATTGTTCTTTAGCAATACTAACTGGCCAAATTTCGTCGAACGACAGAACGCATTTTTGTTTGTGCATGTGCAGTGTTCATGTTGCGATTTTTCTCGTACGAAAACGCCACTAATCCATCGATTTTTGTACAATTCAAAAAAAGTTTTCCAGTCTGACCGAGCGAGGAAATTTGCCCAGTTGTACAGTAATTATGATCGTTCACTTCCCATCAACTGCCCAATTATTATCTGAAAACCTGATCTCGTTTGATTTCCGAACGATAATCGCAAAGTGTATGTGCGCCTTTAAGCTCAACACACACGTTACAATCTCATTGTACAATCTCTATTAGATCTACCAACAAGTGTGTAGTAGAAGACCCTACCTGATTGCATCCATATTGATTGAATAGATTAAGTAGGTTCTCAAATTACATAGTTTTGGTAGAACTGAAGTTGATTGTACTTAGATTGTACAGTCAGATTGTAACATGCATGCTGACCTGTATTGTGTGTTAATAAGAGGAAAGTCAGTCTGTCTCTCAGTTTGTCCCTCTACTTTCACTTTCAAAATTCGCAGAGTAGCTTGGAATCTGCACAAAGGCCATCACTGGAGAAACACCTAAAAGTTAAAAAATATGTTTTCAAAATACTTTTTAGGTAAGCTGCGAGAATAGGAACACATAACACACATATAGAAGGGTTTTCTTAAAGGAGAACTATGAGGTGAGTGCTTTTCCCCCGCCTCATAGTTCTAGCCGACCTGTGACAAAGAGACTGTCACAGGTCGGCTCAGTAGATCGGGAAGTGAGCGAACACATACCGGCGTTCGCTCACTTCTCGATCCTGTCACAGCTCTCTGCCGTGACAGGGAAGGGGCTGGATTCCCCCTCCCCCGTCTGTTCCGCCAGTCAGCGCTGGCTGGGGGAGGGGGCGGGTACAGCTGGCTCTGCCTCTAGATAGGCAGAGCCAGCTGTCACTCACGCAGCTGGGCGGATCCAGACATAATTGTCAGGATCCGTTTCAGCTGCGGCGTCAGTATACCGCGAGCTGTAGCTCTCTATATACTGAGCTTGGGGTGACGGGAGGGCGCTAGTGTGTGTCCTCCTGATACCCTAAGGAGAACTATGGGGAAAAGATTTAACCCCATAGTTCTTCTTTAAGTATGACTGCAAACGTGGAAATACACTGTTTAGTTCTGTAGCAATAGACTTTTTAAAGTAAAGCTGACAAGTATAGGCAGGTAAGAAGCCCAAAGTTCTACCTACTGGGTAAAAATGAGAATAGAAATGATCCCTGTCTAATATTACATATTTACCGTATTTTAAAAAAAAGAACAACATTTTTAAATGTTTAATTCAATAGTCTTGACATTAAGTGCAGAAAATCAATAAGTTCTGCAAATGGAGGTACTAAAGATAAGGGGTATATGACTGCCCATTGCCATTAAAATCCTTTCAGACATCAAAAGCGCATAATATTAAATGCCCTGAATGTTGACCTCTACTGTATATACAATGATTCCATAAATTATGTAATTGTTTTTTTGCATAGTCTAGAAGCTTTGCTCAAGTACATCATTTCTAGATTTACCAGATTGACAGTATATGTCTTGCTAGATGTGTCACGTATTAAGATGAAGGAATGCACATAACCATCAAGGTCATTTTCTTGTCAAAATGTTATAAATAGGGATGTCCCGTTAGTTATAAATATTAAATAAAGATGATCCGACACTCCCGGCGCAGAGATGAGGGGGCCCGCCGGCCACCGGATACTAAGGACTTCAGGGGGGCAGCCCTGGGCCTCGGCCTTGAGGACCAGTGGCGGACCTAATAACCAAAGGGCCCTGGTGCAAGATTTTATCTTGGGCGCGGGAGCGGATCACACTGGTCCCCGAACCCCCCCCCAGCGGTCTCTAATGTTGCAGTAGCTTCCCAATTACAATATCCTCGATTAACTCTGCATTATTAGTGACAATTAGATCTAAGATGGCATTTTTTCTGGTAGGAGTAAGTTATTAAATAAAATAATTCTTTTTTGTAGCCCAACTAATGGACATGCTGTATAAAGTACAGCTGGTATTTGTAGTTCTATATAGCAGGTCGCATTCTGCATTGCAGCAATGCAGAATGAGACCCTCTATAGAGGACTACAAATCTCAGCAGTACTTTATACAGCAATACTATTTTTCCAACTTTGTTTTTTTTGTGCTTGCTACAGGGGATGTATTTTTTTTTTTTGCACCAGGGCCCTTTGTTCCCTAGTTCCGCCACTGCCTACAGAAGATTTGTGCCATCTCTGCGCATCTGCTGCTCATATACCTATTCAACTGTGCTACAAAAGGATCTACACTGAATTGCTAAAAAGGGACTGGTGAGTCTGGAGTCTGTTCTACCCTGGATGTCTAGGATCCCTTCTCGGAGGAGCGAGCGGCCGCCCGATGACAGCCGGGTGAATGTGACAGAGAGAGGGAGCCAGGGGCTTAGTTTAGCGGGAGTCGTGATGGCGCCCTCCCTCAGTCCTGCGCCGGGGCAAGCGCCCCCCCGCCCCCCGGTTGTTACGCCACTGTCCCTATACCCTCTCTTCCAGAGTGAATATGTTTAATAAAAGTCCTTTAGCATTATACTTTTGGCCTGGATATCAGTTCTGTGGGCACTAGAAGAAGGCGGTAATGCAAATGGGACAGCTGAATACCAAAACCCCTAGATAAACTAGTGATGACCCGGGTTATTCTGGCGGCTCCTTCGGGGGTGAGCGCTACAAACTCATTGTCAACACTAGAGAGAAAATAGCAGCTTGTTTACATTCTTCCCACGTCTTTCCCTCACACTGTCCAGCGCATGTGTTGCAATCTCCCATAGAGTATAATGGGTCATTGGCGACATCTCATTTATCTCTATAGCACCACTACAGCTGTCAGCTTGGGGCAGATCCCATCTAAAGCCGGGTATACATGTTAGGGATGTTCACATGCCAAGTACCGTAGTCGGTACAAGTACAAGTACAGTTACTTTTCCAGCTCCAAGACTAGACTAGAGAAAAATTCAAAAGTTAGGAAGCAGCTGTCATTTTTAAGGCGAACACGGAGCTCCTGGGATTTTACATCCCTGTTTTAATGTATGATTTGTTTTTTATAAACATATATAAGTGATGCAACAATACCATTTTTCCAAGTACAAGTACTGATACTTGTCCCAGTACTCACAGATACAAATACTGATACATTTTTGTTTATTGTCATGTGACAGTTTTGCTAAAAAACAATACAGACTAATGATTTTAGGACAGTGCTGGAGCGGCAGAGCCAGGTCCCAGCTGCAACCACTGCAACCCTGGTAGATCTCATGAAAATGCCAAGTATCGGCACTGGTATCTGAACTGGTATCTGAACATACATGTGACTATTTTTTTTAATTCAACCTGCAGGCTGAACTGAAAAAACAGAACAGATTTCTCCATCAATGCTGACGGGCACTGAGGGACGAATTCCCTGCTGTTTGCCTTGTATTCTGACAGCGGCCACTGGCCATTGTCAGCATTTCCAAATGAAGCTAGCAGCTGTTTGGCTGCTAGCTCCATATGGCGGAGAATTTTCTAACTGGCTCCTTCAATCAGCTGATTGAGGGATGCCGGGCGGAAGGGTGCCAACCGTTTATCAGGCGGATGAAGTCTTCGACAACCAGCAATCTGCGGCCTTGTCTCTCAGTCCGGGTTCACAGTGCTGATCGACGCGCTGTAAAACGCTCAAACAGTGAAATCCCATACTTCCCTATGGGCATGGTTCCCACCTGGGCGTATTTCAGCCTGCGGGAACGCACTGAAAAACGCCCTACGCCCAAACAAGTACAGGAGCTTCTTTTGGGCGTTTTTCCGCGCGTTTCCATTGGTATTCCCGAGTGTGGCTCGGGGTTAACAAAGCGGTAACCCCGAGCCACACTCGGGAATACAGCGTAGGACTTACCTTGTCCGCGATCCCCGATGTGTCCTCCGGCCGCTGCCACCTTCTGGGTTCCGTCCCTTGCGGCGGAAAATAAAGAACATTTTTTTAAAATCATACCGCCAGTGAAACGCGCGTTTCACTAATCGGAAAAACGTGCTAAAAAACGTGAAAGAAGCGAGCAGAAAAACGAGCAAAAAAACGTGCCTATGCTACGCCCAGGTGTGAATCCAGCCTCAATTTCCTCTGCAGCCTGTTTAAAGCAGAACTTGTTATGGCAAAAAAAGACATAAAAATGTGCTAAAAATGCATGTACATGAATTTCTGATACAATTCACTTAATGTCTTTGGGGCCAAATTAGCACCAAGCCACACCGAATGAAGGACAAGCAGCATTTTCAAAAACAGCTGAAAGAAAATTGCATAGATGTGAAGAGGGAGTAAGATTGTGTTTCCTTTGATGTGCGGGGGAAGGAGAATGGGCCAACACATACTGTGTACGGTATACGTATTCTTTAATATTTGAATTTCTGCATTGGTATATAGCTTAGATATTTCTATAGCACTAATATGTTCCATAGCCATTTACAGAGTATGTATTATCACTGGCCTCTAACCAGCTTGCAACCAAATGTTTCCACCATAGTCACACACACGGTAGTGCCAATTTCAGCCAAGGCAAAACTCCATGCAGATTCTGTCATTATTATTATTATTATACATTATTTACGTAGCGCCAACAGTTTGCGCAGCGCTTTAAAATATAAGGAAGGCATTACAATCACAATACAATACAAGACACGATGGTAAAGAGGGCCCTGCCCGTGAGGGCTTACAATCTAAAAGGGAGGGACAAGTAAAACATGAAGTGAATGTCCTGCCAAATCTCTTTTTGGTTTTAGTTTTAAATAGGGCACGGAAGGATTAGAACTCCTGTTAAGTTTTACTGTCATTCTGGGCTTCATTAAGGAAAAAAAACGGGATAACTGTTTCCCCAGACAGAATGTAAATAGTACAGTAAGGGAAAATCTCTTTAACACAGCCCTGGATAGCAGTAAAAATCTAACAGGGGTTCTAATACTTCCTCAGTCTGTCCAAAACTATATAAAAAAAGTTTGATTGGAGAAACACTTTAAATCTATGACTCCAGCATTTCTAGGTATGCTTATTAAATACACAGCCACCTCGCCCTAATATTAGCAAATGGGTGGTTCTAAGAAAATTTTTAACATTTGCATTACTATCTCTGCTTAGCAAATTACAGATATAAAAATATATGCAAACATTAATAACTTACACTATTAGAATTTCACCAATGCACAGGAATCGGCTGAAATTCTATCAGGAGGTGAGAATCGAGAAAAGTTAAATACTGATTTGAATGTCTAAGGACCTGGGCCGTAAACTATCTGCCAGAAAGTGACTGCAGATGATCATAAACAGCACAACCAGCAAACAAACAAAGCAAAAACAGCAAATTTGGCTTCTGACTACATCATAGTCCCAAGTGCAGGCATCAAGCGCATCTCCACTTCCAGCAATCAAGATTCAAAGTATGCCGAATCCGCAGGATTTTGTCCTGGAAAATAAAAGTCTTTATTTATGGAGCAACAAATACACTGACCATATCTCCCCTCCTAGATCCTCAACCTCTAAAACACAGCAGTCAGTGTTCAGGTATTCTGACAGTGGTAGCTGACGGCAGTCAGAATACAATAACCCCGTAGGGGAGATTCGCCCATCCGTACTGTTTAGAATGGATGCAGAAGTCTGTTCGATTTCTTCTATTCAGCGTATGGCCAACATTAGATAGAACAGGTTACTTTAGTAATGGCTTAAACGCTTTGTTATGTGATGTTTTTCTGTCACACTGTGTTTTGGAGTATATTATTTTAATAGTATCTGCTTTCATTGACTTTTATCCACTAGCAATTGATCATTTTAATACCGAATGAAAAGAAATGAGAGAGATAGCTTGATGGTCTGGTTGCTGGAATTCCAGGAATGTGCTTTTGATATATGAGCCGATATGCGCACAGAGGACAGCAGGAAGTTTAGGGATCTACCCCTTGACCTGGATATTAGAGACAGAATGCAGGAGGGAGGAAACAAGAGCCCCCACCTCCCCTTCCATATTTGACTTACTCAGCTGTTACATCACAGACAGCATACTACAAAGACCCTCCCTTGATCCACATGATGAAGTTAGGACCATTGCCTTATTAGGAAATAATCAGAAGGAAAGCCTTTACACATACCAGAGTTTCACAACACTTGCATATTCAACACATGTGTATGCTTAAACCTTAAACATTTCCTGACAAGCCAAACCTTTCTAGATAGTCCATGAATTCATTGCAGCTTGCATCACCCTTTTGTAGCTTTTACAGCCAATCTGCAATGCAGTACAATACCATGCCACGAGCAAGATGGTTTATTAGCAAGGACCCACCCAACAGGAATAAGTTTAAGGGTAAATAGGATGTCTTACATAAACAGAGATACGCGCTTATCTAAAGTGAGCAGCTGTGCAAAGAATAAAGATACAGTATTTACAAAAATTGCATTGTGCTATAAATCTATACTCATAATTAAATACATAAAACATACAATACAAATTAATAATGAAACCTCAGTGACTCCCCCCAAAAATTTCAATTATTAAAATGTTTTTGGGGGGAGTAACTGAGGACTGATTATTAATTGGTATATGTTTTATGTATTTATTTATGAGTATATATTCATAGCACAGTGCAATTTCTACTTATTGAAATATGATCTCTTAAAGATGAACTCCAGCTATAAAGATTTATGTACAGTATATGTTAGAAATTATTTTGGGGGGAGTCACTGAGGATTGATTATTAATTGGTACAGTGTATCTCCACCTTTTTAAGTCACTACACCCTTTAAAAGTATGCAAAATCTCAAGGCACCCCAGTCTAAATGTAATGCATCTAAATGGGGGACCCCATGCAAAAACACACAAAAAAGTGGGGTTCCCCCATTCATGTCAAAGCCCCCCCCCCCCCCCCAAAATCTCCCCCCAACGGGCACCTATTTGTTTTTGC
>NW_017307042.1:242969-256107 GCF_000935625.1 Nanorana parkeri | reverse complement strand
TCTGCCCAACGTGACACTATTTGTTTGTGAGATCCCTTTGCAGATCTGTGTGGGGGCGGAGGTGTGGTCTGGGGGTCCTCTCTATGGCCTATAAAATACTGCTACAGGCGGTGTCCACTGCAGATTTACCCTTCATACGCAAGTGGGAAAGGGATCTACATAGGACCTTTACTGATGCCCAAATAGACAGAATCTTGCTTTTTGCTCACAAAGCATCTATTTGTAACAGATAGAAGGAGATTACGTATTTTACGTATATGGTCATGACACGTTGGTATAGGACGCCTTCTGTACTCTCAAAAATGTTTCCACAGCAGTCGGATCTCTGTTGGCGCTGCCTGTTACACAAATGCACCTTATTGCATATCTTCTGGGACTGTCCCCGGCTCGTTCCTTTTTGGAGATAGGTGCTGGGGATTGTTCAACAATTGACAGACATCACCCTCGCCGATGACCCTGCGGCGGTCCTCCTGAACCTGACCCCAATGTCCGGGAGGAGATATGGGAAATCACTGCTGAGACATTTGCTGAGCGCGGCTCGTGCATGTGTCCCCAGTATGTGGAAGCAATCAGCCAATCCTACAGTGGCTCAATGGTTGGCCAGAGTGTTGAGGTCCGGGACATGGAATACCTTACGGCTGCTCTGGGGGACACAACTGGGGCCTACTTACATACTTGGTTCTATTGGGACCAATTTGTAGAATCCCCGGATTACACGACACACCTTTAGTGCCAAGTCAGCTGTTGGGCTCCGCTGTCCCTGGGGTGCTGTGGACTTCTCTTCTCTTCTTTCTATTCCTTTTCTTTTCTTTATCTTGCTTGTTCATAGTCTTTCTTCTCCTTACCTTGGCTCTGCTCCTCTTTCTTTCCACTCTTTTTCCCTAGCAGCTAGTGAAGTGCAATTTGTATATACTTGAACTCCAGCTATAAAGATTTATATATTTACATTAATCCTGCTTGTTTCAACATAAGTATACATATTTCGTACCCGGTACGGCCACGGGAATCGTGTAAAACCGTAAAAAGTTGCCCCCCTAGTATTTTTGTCAGTGGATGTTTGGCCTTCTCTGATTGCTTGATGTCACCACTCATTGACCAGAGAACACCTAGTATTCATTGATAAAAATGCTAGGCTTCATTAAATGACTGCTGTGCCATGCAAGCGACCCCCTGTGCAAAGGTGAAGTCGCTCAGCACAGCGGCAGTACAGGAGCCACAAGAGCTCTGTAAGCATTGTAGTAGCTGCGGCTACTACAGCATTTTACAGGATCCCTTTAGCTGTACCATCGATCATTTATTTGTACTTACATTTTTCCATGCCGGACCAATATAAGTAAATATACATCCTTAATGCTGGAGTTCAGCTTTTAAAATGTGTAGACGGCAGACATTTTTCTCTTGAATTGAAAGTGTAAATGTCTGTAAAAAATAAATGTTCAAAAGTATGTCGTAATAATTAATAATAGCTGAAAAATCGGTGGAAAAAATGATATCCAGGGCACTAATCTTGTGGCTTTGCAGTTACAGACTGTGCTGAGCGGAAAGTTATACTGGAAGAAATATGTAGGCTGCTATCACTGTCTTTATAAAATTCTATTGACATGGACACCATGGACTTCAGTGCTTTCTGGATTACTGATCCACAACAAGCATGCAACAAGTCAGCTGGAGTCTCTGCTCTGCATGCTTGCTCCAGGTCAGTCACTCAGAAAGTATTTAAAGGAAAATGTTGCTTTCGTTGAAAAAATGATATAGCATATAAAATTGCTCCAGAAGCCGTTTTGTAATGTAAAGTTATTAAACCTTTCCATTTCAATCTGAAGCTGCTGTAATTTTCTATAACTTATATTGCAACCTGGAAGCATTCTGTACACCATTGTTGTACAACCTCCATGTCATTTCCTGCTTGTGTGATTGACTCACAAATTTTCCCAGAAGTCTGCAAGATAAAAGATTAGGCATCCCCTGCAATATACATTTCCTTTGCGGTGAGATACTTCCTAAGGTTTAACTACCTCTAAAGGGATGCAGGCACTGCAGCTTTCCTCAATAAACACTGAAAGTGCACCAGGTGGTTATAATGGACCAGACCCTCCCATTCAAAAATCAGTTTGTAAAGGACAAACAGCTTTTTCTTTAGAACATAAATAAGTGGAAAACTGCAACAAAGTTTGTTAAAATCTTTGAATGTACATTGATTACCCAGAGTAGATTGCTTTTTTGCTTAATAAATGAGGGCACTAATTAGATGAGCATGACAGCCAAGCAAATATCATTTTAAAAAGGAGACAGGCTACATATTACCTCAGTACGTTACTGTCCTGAGGAAATATGTACTTTATTCCTTTGCTAATAGTTTTGCTGTTTTTAATAGGAAGGATATGGTAAAAACTACTGCTATTTGTTTTCTGTCTGTTACCTACTTGGGGACTTTGTAATCTGTCCAAAATTAGATAATCACCTCTGAGACAGATTTTCCCATTGGAAGATTCCTGCCTTTGGAGAATCTCTCCAAAGGTAACACAAACAGCAATACAAATTTGGTAAGCATTCTAAAACTAAATGAAACATTTTGGCTTTAGATGTACTCTGAGAAACCTTTTAAAAGGCAGGTGCTCCCCTCAGCAGCAATAATCACCCATAATGGCATTCCTGTCTTTACTTTTATGTATGCATTGTCATTATTATCTATGGCAGATCCCTCATCATAATCTTGGCACATATGCTGGGGCTCTTTAGAAATAAACCCAATGGGAACACAGGCTGCACTAGCTGTGGGACGGCTGTAACTGACATTTGCCAGCAGAAAAATTGAATGGTGTAATGGGGGTCTGTGCGGGGTCTCAGGAGGGCTGTGTGGGGTCTCAGGAGGGCTGTGTGGGGTCTCAGGAGGGCTGTGCAGTGTCTCAGGTGGGCTGTGCAGGGTCTGAGGAGGTGTGGGGCATTTCAGGAGGGCTGTATGGGATCTCAGGAGGGTTGTGAGGGGTCTCAAGTAGGCTGTGGGGGCTCTCAAGTGGGCTGTGGGGGGTCTCAGGTGGGCTGTGGGGTTCTCAGGTGGGCTGTGCGGGGTCTCAGGTGGGCTGTGCGGGGTCTCAGGTAGGGTGTGCGGGGCCTCAGGTGGGCTGTGCAGGCTCTCACCAGGGGTCCGGATGGTCTTGCGGGTTGGTGCGGGCGTCGGAAGCACTTTAAGCAGCGCTGCGGGGTTCCCCAGTAAGGAGGAGGAAATGTGTGACCAGTGCTGTAAACAGGTACTGCGGTTCACAGCAAGGCTGCTGAGGTCCCCAGCAAGCGTGGGACCTCAGGCAGCCGCTGTAGTTTAAAAATTTTAAGCACCGGTATTGGTCGTTTAGTATCTGGGCATTTTCACGAGTATGAGCATTAATGGAAATGCCCAGTAATGGCACCGATACAGGTACCAGTATCAGTGTCGGTGCATCCCTAGAATGTATAAATTGGCCCGTTAAAGTCTCCTTCTGTTTTTATGTGTCCATTTTCACCAATCTTCACAAGTATTCTCCTGACAAAAATAGTAGAAACGACAGAATATTTTCTCATTGCATACTTTCCATTCTGCCAGAACCATTATTTGAAAGGAGATGGGCATTTGTAGAATTTGCGGGCAAATTCATCTTCTTTTAAACAGTATGAGTTTTTTTATGTTCAAGAGGAATGTCACCCTTGTTAGTTTAGTTGTTCACTAAAAGTTTCACTGGTACAAAACAAGTGACGGCTTCCCCGCTGTACATTTAGCTCTGCTTGCCCAAAGCAGGTCTAAATGTAGAAAACAGCTACCCGCCTGGCGTCCAGAACTGCATGTCCTGGGCATCGGGAGATAGGAATGCCACACCCTTGCTGCCCTGAGGCCGGGCCTTGGTGGCCTTGTGGGAAATCTGGCCTTGAGTGGAGCACAGGCAAACAACACAAAAAGTTATCAGCTGACAAGATCTTTGCCATGGTCAATAGGTGTTTTTTGTACTTATGAAAACAGATATACCAAAATGCTTCCATATCTAACAGTCCAAAAAGGGACCAAATAAGAGCATTGTTAGGTTTTATAAACTCTGTGAGCAGCAATAACTGCAGGTAGCTCACAGATATAAATCAGCTGGATTGTGAAACTTTTATCTAATGTTTAACTGTATCGTAAAGAGGAACTTCACCCTTATCTTAAAAATGACAACAAAGGAACCTTTAGAAATGTTTAGTAATGACAATCTACAAACAGCTATTTCAAAATAATTGCCGTCTTTTTATTCTTTGCATATCTTATTTTGGTTTTTCATCCATATTCTTCTTACGGTGGCCATTTTCACTGAGGGCAGATTAATCCGTCTTCCTTCACTCCCTGGAACTCTGGGTCTGCCTCCTAGAACATGTAACAGTGTACATCATACGAGGGGAAAAAATTTATTCAACCTCTTTAAGGTGCCGTTAGACATTAGATGAACGTTTCGCAATCCAGCTGACTTGTAGCTGTGAGTTACCTGCAGTTATAGCTGGTTAAAGAGTTTATAAACCATAACAATGCTATTCTCTTATTTGGTCCCTTTTTCATTTGTTAAATATGGAAGCATTTTGTTATATCTATTCGATAAGTACAAAAAAATACCTATTGACCATGCCACAGATCTTATCAGCTGATAACTTCCTGTGTTATCTGCTTTTGCTGCACTCTTATTAGCCACATTGTTCCCAGCAATCCCTGAGAACTCCTTCCCTGTAGGCTATGGAAAAGAGAAGAGGAGAAGGGGTTTTGTAGTCGTGCCCTAGGGTGACAACTCTACTTCTCCACAAAAAATGTAGGGTGTGTAAGTGTTATCACCTTCTAAAAGGAAGTGTATTACTGACCTATATATTCCATCCTAGATACCGGTGGCCTATGATGGCCAGAAGTATATTGTGCGAAGCCTGTGTTGCGTTGCTTTGTGTATCACCAGTCACATTCAAATTTTCATGGAAGGGTTGCATCAGTGGCTGTGATCAGCATTCTAATAATCAATTGTTTTTGTACATCAAGTTTTCTGTGTGTGAGAGGCAGAAACTAGCATTACAAAAAGGATGTTGTGGAACTGGAGAAAGTGCAGAGAAGGGCAACTAAACTGATAAGAGGCATGGGGAAAACTCAGCTTTGAGGAAAGATTAGCTGACCTGAATTTGTTCTCTCTGGAGAAGAGGCGATTAAGGGGGGACATGATCACCATGTATAAATACATAAATGGTCCTTATAGTGAGCTTGGTGCCAAATAATTCACTTTAAGTTCACTGCAAGGGACAAGGGGGCACTCATTGTGTCTGGTGGAAAAGAGGTTTAACCTTTGCATATGGAAAGGCTTGTTCACAGTTAGAGCTCTGAAAATGTGGAATAGACTCCCCCAGCACAGTTAACTCTTTTAAAATCTGGATATATTCCTAAATGCACAGAATATTATTGGATATTGAGTTCTTATAGGTATAGTAAACACCAGGGATTGTTGATCCAGGGAATATTCAATTGCCTTATGGGATCAGGAAGGAATTTTTTTCACTTGTTGGAGCAAACTGAACCGTGCTTTATAGGGCTTGTTTCCACCATCACCAGACCAGAACGCACCAGAAATGCCTCCCCATGTATTCCTATGGTATGTTAGGGCTGTAGTTCCCATCAGTGCAGTCAGTTCCAGTGCTTTCAAAAAAGTACTGCAGGCACGTTTTTTCTGGGCTGGAACGCACTGGAATGCGCCAAACATGTAAAAAAATCTGCATGAAAACACCGAAACGCACTGGAAAGCAAGTAAAAAAACCAAACACTACCGGTCACCTTTGATAACCTAATAAACATTGTACACTTCCTTTATGGAAAATGATGTTTTCACCTGAACATTGGTGACCTTGGCTGTGTCCTCTGTGTCCTGCAAACATGGTGGACAAACATGCGGACATAGATAGGTTTGTCACCTATGTACAAGAATATCCTGAGCTTTATGACCCAAAACACCCAGGATTTTCAGGCACCATGCCAAGACAATGCCTGCATTCCATGGCTCCATGTTTGCTTAACTCTTGTGCTCCTGTGAAGGTCACAAACATGTGAAAAGCTGAGGAGAAGCAATATGACCTAAGAGACATCATCTGCTTACTAAAAAAAAAATAATGCACTTGAATGTGTCACAAACGCGTTAAAATGCGTGCAACTGAGTTTGGAAAAAAGCATCCAGATCTGGTCTGTTGATGGTGGAAACAAGCCCTTCCTCTGGATCAGCCATGGGGAACTGTGGGCATAGCGTTCTGTTTTAGGTTTTTTTCCATTTTCTTCTCTCTATAGGTAGAACTTGATGGACCTGTGTCTTTTTTCAACCTTACTAACGCTCCGATAACTGTTGGCGCTATATAAATCCTGTATAATAATAATAATAATATGTAACTATGTAACAACCAGGCATGTTCCAAGATCAAAAGAGTAAAGACAAAAAGAAGTGGGGTTGACTGTTACATACAGCAATGCCTAGATGGAAAACAGAGGTATATGCAAGTAGGTTGTGAGAACATTTAAAATATTTGATATTTTCAAATAACAATTAAAGTGGAGGCAAACTTCCTTGGTAGGGGTGCGCTTTTTCCATAATCCGCAAATATGCACAGCACAACAGACTTGTACATTATGGCACACTCCTACCTCCATCTTTTCTGTCCTCCAGAGATAATAGGTCCAGGCATTTGTCACCACTGCTCCTCCCACTGCCACTTTTTCCATTCTTGATTATTCCGGGTCCTGCTGAAATCTTTTTTCGGCCACTGGGTGGCCACTGATATCTTAAGGCCCATTTACACTAGCCCCACTGCTAAAATGATGTGTTTCATTGGACGGGCTAGTGTGTTGTGACAGCTCCGATAGTGTGTGTATTATCACACACTGCTGGAGCTGTCACTATTTACATCTTTTTTAAATTTATGTGATGTGTACAATGTTTACACTTAATTCAGGTCCCCGCACGGCAGTGCAGCGGACCTGTGGTGGGATCCATTAAGCTGGGATAAAATGCAGCATGTGTGCATTTTAACACAGTGCCCTGCCCACCACAGTGGTGTGAATGTGACACATAGAAAACAATTGTTTTCAATGTGTCCTAGTGGTGACCCACGGTGATCCGATGCGGTACTTTTAGAATACACATTATTGTATCTATTGCAACAACTACTGCAGTATACATTTCAGTCAGTAGATGGCAGTGTTTATACATTCTGTTATATCTATGGTATATACTCTGCTGTATTGAAAAAGGTAGAAAATAAAGTTGTGGCTTCCTTCCTGTTTTCCAAGCCATGTGCAGCATGTATATCTGACTGTATGCTTGTGTTTCTCTGTGAGGCTGTGCAAGAAGTTCCAACAGGTACAACGCAGGTCACTTCTAGACGTGTGAACGCGCCCTTACTCCTGTATGTGAACACAGAAATTACATCTGCCCCGGCAGCTTGCTTATTCTCAGCATCTTTAATATGCTGGGAATGAGCAAATAGTGTACACTGCATGATGCACTTTTTTTTGCTAGAAGTTTAATTCCACATAGTTTTATTTACATAAAAAAAAAAAATGTTCACAGACCTGCTGCTTTCAGTCCCACTTGCTCAAAGATGCATGCTCCACAAAATGCAATTGAGGATTTTATCTTCAAATTAATGTAACAGATACATGTTATAACTATTGTGACTCTTGAGGGTGAATGTTGATGAATCTGATGAATGGACATTTTATTTTATTAACTGTTTTAATGTAGACTATTTATTAGCAACTCTCTGTTGGTTCATATATGAAATGAAATAAAATAATAAAATGTTTGAAATGAAATAATAAAATGTTTTATATGGCCTGAAGAAGAAGGCCGGTGTGCTAAGAAAGCTTGCACTACAATCTTTTTAGTGAGCCAATAAATCCAAACTTCTAGGACTGTTACAGAAAATGATTTTGTTGTATAGAGCAGAGGGTAGTAAAATGTAGCTGCCCTGGGTGTTTCTTTATTGAAAACTTTCTACATGTTACTGATCCCTTTAGTGTACCATGTGCTGCAGTTTTAATTATTTTTAGTAGGGGTTCCCTGAGACCTGAAAAACATTTGAAGAGTTCCTCTGAGGTAAAAAGGCTGAAAAAGGTTGGTCTAGGTCAGTGGTGGCGAACCTTGGCACTCCAGCTGTTCCAAAACTACAAATCCCAACATGCATCTGCCTCTGGGAGTTATGTCTGTGGCTGTCAGAGCCTTGCAATGCCTCATGGGACTTGTAGTTCCAAAACAGCTGTAGTGCCCAGGTTCGCCACCACTGGTCTAGGTTAAGGGGCTAAATTATGTGAGGCAGGCATACAGGGGTGTGGCAATGTTTTTGTGGTACCACATAATAAAGGATGGCGTAAATGATAGATCCCTATAGCTACACTCACCTTACCAAAGAGTATTTCACTGGAGGAGTTGGGTGAGTTTGCCCACTAGAACTAGATTGTATTTTTGTAGAATAGGTAGACTAATCCCCCTTGTATTTTGGATCGTGCCAGAGTGGGTTTAGGGGTTCTACCCTGCCACACAAAGTGCTTAATATACTGTGTTTCTGATTACTTTAACCTAGCCTAGGCAAAGGGATGGGTAAGGAGCAGAACAAAACTGTGTTTTAGAGGAGTATAGTTAGTAGTAAATGTGTCTTTAGTGTGAGGCTTAAAAAAGACTATGCAATGCAGTTTCCACTAGAATCTAAAAATTCTGCTGGCACTGTTTGCTGAATGTGTGCTATATGAATGGAAATCACCTCAGATTTAGTAAAGTTAATGGATAAATGTAAGTGAAACTCGAAACCTTTACAATTAATCCATCAGTCTGAATAAGTAAAGTGGGCCATACACTAAATGAATGTCGACTGGTTCTTGAACAGGACCAAATTCATTCAGTGGGTGGCCCTGTCACTACCCATTCCATCGGGCATCCTTCGATCATAACATTTCCAGATGGAGAATTTTCAGGTGAACAGTGTTGTCACGGCAGCCAATCTTCTGCAGTCACTGTTCTGGTATTCTGACAGCAGCATGTCCGCCACTGTCAGATTACAATAGCCCAGTGGGAGGTTCCTGCTTAAGGCTGCCAGGGGTTCAATGCATAAATCAAATAACAGAACCTTGGTTAGGTAGAAGGTATAAGAGGATAGGTCCACATTACAGGCTAGCACTAATGGGTTGAATATAAGCGTCTGACCCCAGTTAGGTACTGGTTGGTAACACAAATTCTGAAGAATAAGCCTAAAATAGCCCCTAAAATAGCCACTCTGTCAAAAGCTTTCTTAGTGGCTACAAATAGAGGGAGTAAAGGTGTATATTGGACCATGTTTTACGTTCTAAGAATCTAATGTGTAAATGGCATACAGGATTGCATTTCTCTTAGGTGTGGGTATAATTACTATAGCAAGGAGAATGTTAGTGAGGAATTCTAATTCCCCAGTTTGGATGGAGTCTGTTTAGAAAATGAAGACTAGTTTGGACAGTATTGCTATTTTAATTTGCAGGCTACTGATTTCAGTTTGTTCCAACTACAGTACAGTTGACCTGCGTAGGTAAGGGCTTGTCTGCTGTACATTTAGTTAATTCCTTGTCCAACCAGTCTATCCTGTGCCTCACTTATAGATATTTTATGGTGATGTCAATTGAGGATTTTTTTGCTGTGTATAGCTATATTTTTCAGGAGTTCCCATATAACTAGTTTGTGGGATAAGTCAGAGGCAACTAGAACTCGTTTTGTAATAGTTTGTTTTTTCTTGGCAGATTTTCTCACATACGTCATCTGCTGACAATGATCCATTCAATTCCCAATGGTCTGCTGGTAGAAACAGAAGGACGTTTTTGATTGAGGCCAGGACAACTGCATGGTCAGACCAGAATATTTCTGATATGTTTGTTGAAAGTAGTCTATTATGTTGCAAGTCTTTGTTTGATTCCCACTCCAACACTCAGTACAGACACATGGATTGCACATAAGTCCCGTGATACACCTTAGGGAAGCAATTGTTAACAATATTCCGAGGAAGAAATACAATGATTTAACTACAAATCTAGGATTATGCAGTACATGGTAATCAACAGCAAAAATAGTTTCTTACAATTTTTAGGTATGAAGAGTAGGTATATTAAAGATATGGGGGGTAAGGAATATCAGGTAGGGGACAGGTAAAGAAAAATAAAAACAGTTAAGGATGCACCAGAGGTAAACAATAATTTGGATAGATTCCAGAGTTTTTAGCAGACGAGACATGCAAAGACTTTCATTTTCTATGTACACTGCATGGTGCATGACAAGAATAGAGATGGCTGCCAGGGACGTAACTACTGTGCGCATGACAGGAGTTTCTGTATTATTGGCTCTGCAATGGCCATAAAGGAGTGACACAGGACCTAGAAAAAGTGTCAGGGAAGATGCTGGTGGCTGGACCTGCCAATGCCTGAGGAGAGCACACTAAGAGGTAAGTGTGATTTAATATGCAATTGCTTGCTGGCACAGTATGGCAAGAGTGCACCCCCACCGTGAAAGAGGAAAATTCAGCTTGTAGTTGTCCCTGCAATTTCTGTTGTCAATGTTTTCCAATCTGTGGTTAGTGGCTACAATTTTTTTAAATAATGGTGTACAGTTTGTTTTGATTGTTTAACTGCTTGCTGTCTGCCTGTTGTAATTAAACAGATGGATGGCTCACACTTGACAGCAGGTTGCCGTAAATAAACAGCTTTTTTTTTTTTTGCTCACGCGTGCCCCCTAGCGTACACATTAGCAGGACACTGTAAACATCTGTTACAGCCGGTGATGGCTGTTACGTACAAGTGTTTGGGCAGCTAGAGTACATAAAAGTGTGTGGGCAGCTGTAGAGATGCCCGATCACTTGTTTGGTACGTGGGAGTGTGCAGCTCCGCGAAGTGTCAGCACTCTGCCGCTTTTAAATGTGGCCGCTGCCACCCGATCTTTAACCTGAATGGGTGACAACTGCCACTTGTAAACAGAAGATTTGGGATTCCTTCTGCAGGAAATCACAAGTTCCTGCTGCAGGAATTCCAAATCGCACTTACTTGGAAGGTGTGAATGAAGCATAAGCAACCGGGTGCTCATAGTTGCTAAAGGGGTTGGATATAGGCGAGATCTATTTTGGGGATACAAATTTTATTATCCAAGATTCAAAAGTTGGTAGTATATCCAAAATAGACATTGTTATTGTATATGTGCTGGTATAAAATTGATATCTTGTTTATGACCACAATGGAATTTGAATAGGTGGTTACTAAGGTGGTTTTATCTTCTCCAGATGGAAAGTCCTTGGTATAGGAGAGTTGTTAAGTGTAAAAAAAAGAAATTGCACAGATGCAAAAACAGGTTTATATTTCATAGGGTTTTTCCTCCAGGCAATCCTTGTTCCTTGTTGTGCTGGGGTCCCTCAGCCGTATATATTGCACCAGTGTAAGAAAATTGTTTCACAAGCTTTTGTGTGCACGTTCCTATATTGATTCTATAGTGCGGCTTATATATCCTCTACATAGTCACACTATAGCTGCCAGCATTTTGGGAGGCCCCACAAACAGTGTAACATATATCCACACTGGCATTCCAAGATAATCAAGTACATTCATCTGTTTGCCTCACCTAGCACAGACCTTACTGCACGTCCCTGGTGGGTAGCTGTAAAGCCACAGCTAAGAAGTCAGCTCTGGGGCTGCTGCGAATTTCTGAAGCTTTTCTCATCAAATATAAGAGGCCTTGGGAGTCTCTGCTGCAGGACTGCAAGGGTAAGCCCTCACGGGCAGGGCCCTCCTTACCATCTTGTCTTGAATTGCATTATGATTGTAATGTCTTCCTTATATTGTAAAGCGCTGCACAAACTGCTGGCGCTATATAAATAATGTATAATAATAATAATACCAGATAAATGAAAAAGGTTGAAGTTGGTTTTAATGTGCATCTACTCTCCTTAGATGCCAAGCTCACATGCCCCCTTAATCCTAAACGTTTTATTGTAAAGAGAGTACATTCAAAGACAGAAGTAAAGTTATAGTTTATACCCACAAAGATACAAATAAAGAATGATACCACCATTTAAAATGTAATTTTCTTTATTAAATCCCTTTAAAACATTTAATCGAGCACCCCATAGTTTGTCATCTTGTAGGGGTACCCTTGTGGTCATATATGTTTCACTCAAATGTGACTAGAAATTAACGATTTATTGACGGCACACCAGAAAATATCTCACGGCACACTAGTGTGCCGCGGCACAGTGGTTGAAAAACGCTGCTCTAGAGGAGAAAAGGGGCGGTTGTGTCATGCCAAAACAAATTCTTTAAAGCAGCCTTTCTCAACCTTTTTACCCCGGAGGAACCCTTAAAATATTTTTCAAGTCTTGGAGAACCCCTGCTAAAGTAATAATAATGCAGACATAAAGATGATCACTAAATATAAGAATACATTTTATGGCATACCTTTCATATTTGACACTCTGGGCAGATATCATTTTATACCACATTTTTTTGTACAATATTGAAATTAAATGAAAAATAATAACAAGATAAATGCAAACACTACAAATTGTAGTGTCCCCTAACATTAGTGGTCAGTGTAGATGTTTCCCTTGCATTGGTGGCCGTTGTAAGTAAGAGAACAATACTTCATTGCTCACTGCTAAAGGAACTCCTAGCAACCTCAGGAGGAACCCTGACAAGGTACCAAATCATTACCATATTATAGTCAGAGGATAAGCCAAAGTCAGGATTAATTAAGTAGTTAGCTGGAACTCAGGGGTTCAGGAACACAAGTATACAGGAACTCAGAACAAACATCGGAGCCATGCAGAACTCCAAATCCCAAGTAAAACAGGGTTAATTCTACAAAATGATTTGTCCAATCACAAATCAACAAGGAGGTTCCATCACCCATTTGTAGATGCAAAAAAATGTGATGAAACCTCACAGATTGATTCCTGATTTACTTGCATTCTGATGAAAAGCACTAGATACACAAACTACGTTTGTGTAGGGCCATATGTGTGGTTTCTAAATTTTCAACTGTGGCTAATGTCTCATCATACAACTCATTGCAATATTTACATCACAAATACTGTTAACACCATAACACAAAAATATTTGTAGTTGTTAAGTGAT
>NW_017307042.1:184564-242935 GCF_000935625.1 Nanorana parkeri | reverse complement strand
GACATCCTGAGATTAATGTTCTCTGGATGTGAAGATATACAGACTGAATTGTGAAAGAGGATAAACTGAATCATCTGGAACACATCTGGGTCCTGACACACTGTCACGGAAAACAGACACTCTGATCTAGAAGAAGAATGTTGTGCAATCCATTACTTGATACAAAAACTACATAAACATGCACAGATGTACAGTTAACAAACCAACAGTACAGATGTGCATGCACACATACATCTTTCATCAATTACCAACTTTATTTTTTAAACAGCAACAAAAAAATTAAATAAAGCAAAGAACAACAGAAGTAAATATTTATAGGTTACTATTTTCTTATAACATTGCTATTTTACTAACAACTTCTGATGTTTAGTTACATAATATACCAAAAAACTATAGCGTTTGCAAGTAAATATTTGTGCATGCTTAACATTAAACATGTCTCAAACCTAGGCAATGCATACTTAACGTATGAAAAAAATGCACAGGTTTCCTTCTTGATTGAAAACCAGGTGTCAAATTAAACAGTAGATCCAGAGATATAATATAGGGAGCTGCTTTTATATGCAGGCATACCCTAAAGGTGCCCATACACCTTACGATTATCGTACGATAATCGTATGCGATCGACTTTTCGTACGACAATCGTAACGTGTGAATGTAGTGCCCGACCGATAGTACTGTACAATCGTACGACTTTTGACGGTCAAGCATGTTTGAAAACTTTGTTCGATCGCACGTTGTTCGCATGGTTGGTGTCGTTTCCGTCCGTCAAAAGTCGTACGATTAACTACATTAATTATTACGATTAATTTTGCATGCGCAAACGAAAATAATTACGGTCAATTACCGCAAGTCGTCCAGGTGTTTTTTTTAAACTACCGATGATTGAACCTTGCGATAATCGGGGTAGGATGGGGGCGCCGTACGAAAATCGTACGACGGTTCGATCATCGGATGAAAAGTTTCGTCCGATAATCGTAAGGTGTATGGGCACCTTTACCCCCCCAGTTATGTGGCCCCTTGAGAATTAATATGTAACAAAACGAGTATTTTGTTTACCACTACTTTCCCCAAAGCTTTTCCTACTAGCTTTTTCATTATTTGGAGGTTGTAAGAGAGGTTTAGTGTAGTATATCCTATTTGGAAAGTAAATAGTACATTTTTTTAAAATGACCCTTTTTTAAAAGTACCCTAACTATTAACAACAATGTATCTTATTTGTGTATCACTCGGCTGTAGTTCCTCAAATCATCTCTGAATTGGTGCTGACACTGTCCTTCCTTCTGGAGGGTGGCTACTCTTGTTCTCCATGGTCCCTGTGTGTGTTGTAAAGTAGCCACCGCTCCAAGCTCTCTCCTGTGATGGACTACATTTAGTTTACTAATATGTATTGAGATTGTAGTCCATCACATACAACATGTATACCATGGGGAACAAAAGTTGCCACCCTCCAGAAGGAAGGACAATGTCAGCACCAATTTAGAGATGAATTGAGGACCTACAGCTGAGTAATACACAAATAAAGTATATTTTTGTTAACAGTTAGGGTACTTTAATGCATTTGTAATATTTAACTCCTGAGTCTAGTGTCACTTTAATAGAGGTTTGTACATCAGACCAAAAAGAGGGACAGCTGAGGAGGAAAGAGGAACAGAGGGGTTTGGTACCAAAATAGGGGCAGTCCTTCCAAATTAGGGACTATTGGGAGCTATGGTACCACACAAGTGAGAGAATGGACGCACTAATGCTTTATTTTTTTTGATTGACACATGTGATGAGTTTATTCTCACAAGGGTATACATCAATGGAGAAACTCGCTGTGAAGTATACAGTATATTTCCTAGTACCTGAATTTGCAGAGCACATTCATTTTGGTATACCAAGGGTGTACTGAAAACATTGTAGCATGGTTGTCGGACCTAATAAATATTACTGGACGCCAGTTATATTCGGTATCCTAATAGGTTGGACTTGATGGACTAATGTCTTTATTCAACCTCAAATACTATGTAACTATGTAAGTTACCTGGAGTTTTATTGTCCCCAAAGTTCAAGTGAAACAAGAAACCAGAAATGTTTGCATGTAGCCAGGGGCTCAGATGGCTTTCATTTGCTTTAACATGTCATCTTACTGGGATTAGTACATTGTATACTCATTTTAGGCTCCTCTTTCTGTGATGTCTTCAGAGCTGGTCATGTTGCATTTTTGTTATCTGACACACAGCTGTTTCTCTGAAATGTAAACAACACAGCAGAGATTTATGGAATCCCAGGACAATGAAAATAAACAACGTTGTTTGATAAGATTACAACCGAGAATTGTTTAAAGTACAAGTCCAGTTTTGTTGAGACAAAAACAACCCTCTACAGTGCATTCTATGTATGTAAGGATTATAGCAAAACGTCTTTCCACTTCTGCAGTCAAATTGGGATATCCCCTACTTTATATTTGTTATATGTTTCCATTCATTCCATTCACATCGCATAACTTAGAACAATATTCAACAAAGGCTGCTAATATTTTTAAGTGCTCCTACTTGCTTAAAAATCCTAACTAGCTCCCCCTCCCATGTAAGGAGGAGGAGGAGGCTGTGGGACGTTATGTATACTCTAATTAACCCTGTCTGTACTTTACTGGAAGATTTCAGTATCAGTTGTAAATATATTTTTAAAAATGAGTTTTTGGTATGCTGTGTGAATAGGAACACATAACAAGTATATAGTTCGGTTTTCTCAAATTTGACTGCAAACTTGGAAATATACATAAGAGCTGGCCATACACTGCACAAATTTCATCAAGACATAGGCTCTATTTGTGGCATCCCGGATCTTAAACACGATGGAGCCGGGCAGAAAACTGTCAGCTGAACAGTGACTGCAGCCAATCAGCTTTAGTCTCTGTTGGACAAGCAAAACAAAAGGCAAACGCACTCATCAACTCATAACCAGCTTTATGGCAAGGTGCACATGGAAGGGCTTTATACAGTACAACAGCAAAAAGTTCCCCAGCACACTCACATGCCAGCATGTAAACAAACCTGTCTAACCGCTAAGGTTAAAAACAGAGGTTTTAGATACACGTCTTCTGCAGAATATGTGAAAGCCTCATGCTGGTTTGCACGCTGGGTGTGCTGAGAAACATTTTGCTGTTGTACAAGTCTCTAGTCGGGTATTCTGACAGTGGCACATGCGCTGGTGTCAGTATTCAATAGCCCGGCAGGTGGGATTCCCCCATCAACGATGTCTTGCAGGCTGATCAAATAAAAAATCTACTGGCCATACAGTGTTAGAATGTTATTATTTGGTCCGATTCCTGCAAATTGGCCAAAATTCTAACAATGGGTGGCCCTGCTGACCCGTCAAACGTCAACTGAGAAAATCGAAAGAGCCAGTTAGAAAATTGTTGGTTGAGCAGTGACTGCAGCCAATCAGCTGCAGTTGTTGTTTGGGTACTCTGACAGCCACGCGTGTTATTTTTCTTATTCAGTCTGGTAAAGCTAGCCATACACATAGATTTGTCTTGTTCAGAGCACATTTTCTTTTGTAGATTCCAATTTAGAACCCATTCCCAGTGTTGCTTGCGTGTTTTAGAGTGTGTTTCAGTGTAAGTTGATGTGCATTGCAATAACTTGAGGTGTATGGGGTAACTGCATTTTGCACCCCAATGATCATACACGTACAATACCATCAGTACATCACATGCCACATAAAAACATTTGCATCACAATGTGTTGCACTGGTAAAAGTCATCTGCGTTTCAGTAACTAGGCCTTTGACTGATAGCTGACACCATGCTGCTATGTGCTATGCATCTACAGTATATAAAGAAGGAAGTATGTGCAATTAAGTTCGTTTACTTTGTAGGTAATGCATATGAACCTGTCACCACTTCTCATTTCTGTGTTTGATCACTGCTATGGACAAGGCAGGCATTATACTCATCATTGCCCTCCCTGGTGTTTTCAGCAGAATTATCCCAATCCAACACTTCCAAGTCTGTGTCCCCCTCCCTGCTGCTACTCCACTGGTATGTGTTTGCAGATCCTAGCAAAGTCTCACGACATGTAATTAACAGCGTAGAGGCTGTGTGCAAGAGTTGCATAGTCCAGTATTGTCCCTGGATTAACCCTCCACAATGTTATTTCACAATAATAACAAATTGTATGTAAACAATAGCAATGACCTTCTATTTTTTCTTTCCACTTGCACTTGGTCTGCTAAATGCACATTTGAAAGTGTTTTCCTAATTCTGCTTGATACATGCAAAGAAATCCCCTATTGACTTTGCTGGGTAATTGATAACTTCCTGTGGACAAGAACAGGTGGGGAGAGGCAATGAGGAGAAGGCTGTGCCCTTTTATAATCCATCAGAAATTAGTAGGCAGGAGTAACACCATAGGGCTGATTTATAAAGGTTCATCCAGCTATACTCCCAGCTGTTCCCCCGCCATTACTGCCACTAGATGGAGCCAAGGAGCATAGGAATTTCTTATACTCTTCGGCTCCTTCTAGTGGCAGCAATACCATGTAAACAGCATTCGCCCAGCGTTTATAATTCATCCTCATGTGTCAAAAGAAAACGACGTTGTCAGTTCCAACACTAAGGTAGGTATATTTTTGGCACATCAACAATATTTTTCTGCACTTGCACTATGTTTAACCCTTTTGCCGCCAGTGGACCCCGGTAAACAAACTCCCCGTGGCTTTAGCCGCTCAGAGTCTGTTTACCAGTGTAGAGCCAACTGTCGGCTTTACGCGTTGGCAATTCTGGTGGCTGAAAAGTCAGCAGAACACTTCTGGGGGCTAGAAGAGTCCATCCCCCCACCATGCTTCATAGGCTCCACTGCCCCTCCTGCAGGCCTGGAACCAGCACTGTGGGTGTCGGCAGTAAGCAAGGAGAAAGACCAGCGAACATCCATTCACTGATCTCCTCCCTGCTAAATGAAGCCAGAAGCGATGCTGATTGCATCACATTTAGCCTCTGAGCTGTAATTCCCCAGCTACAGAAGGCTAGAGTAGCTGGGGAAGAAGCTGATCAATCGCAATATGTGCTTGATCAGCTTTATTGAAGTACAATGTGACATTAGGGATCTAATAGACCTCTAATGTCACCTTAAAGTGCACCTATCACCTTCAGTTTTTGCTTATGGGCATTAGCCTGCTAAATGCCAACTTTGGGTCACAGGAGTACATTAGTAAATGTACTTTTTTGACCCAAAAGAGGACAAAAGCTAAAAAGAAGGTTTTCTCTTTTAACCACATTTTAATAGGGCTCAGAATTCTGTGCAAAAACATACTCTAAGCATCACTCAGACTAACCTGATTGGACCCCCAGATACAGCATTACGACCAAGTACTGCTCAGGGCAGTGTTCTACTGCCACTTAGTGGCTGAAAAACATGCAGCCAAAAAAAGTATTTTGGTATTGAATGATATTTTGATATTTTAGGTGTTTCTATTACACCTAATAAAACTTTTTCTTGTAGAAAAAAGCAGCTTTTAATGCATGTTTATCACAGGAAATTGTAATGCTAAGAGGGTAAGGGAATAATAATACCAGTTCATATAATTAGTATAAAAATGTGGTAGCTCCTTTGATAATATCCAGGGGTTTCTACTAGAATGAACTAGGGCAATGAGCACAGACCTGCCTCTCTCTGTATTTACATGAACCATTGACAGTGTTGGGTGCTCGTAGCTTATGTAAACACAGCAGTGATACCAATGAGCGCAAAGCTTGACAATCTACCTAATCAATTGTTCTGCAAGCAGTAGTCAGATTAGGGAATTGTCATATCATGTCTATGCAGAGCTTAAAGGAAACTGCCACCAGCTAAAGTAAGAGTTAATAGTATGTACCAGAAGGTGTAACAGCATACTTGGAGCAATACTGCAAACCCAGTCAATGCACTACCGAGAACCCAGAAACAAACAGGTGCAAGTGGAGAGGCAGTAAAAGCTCATTGCCATATTCATTTATGTATACCAGTATATCATATTGACAGTATGTGCAAGAAAAAAATCCCATTTTGACTTCATGCAATCTGCTACGCTGTTTAACTGGAAACAGACACCCAACATTTTTAGACAAATTAAGACTAGTATAAATGTATTTCTTTCTTGCATACAGCTGGAATGTTTTATACCAACCAGGAGGTACATGAGACCCAGCGTGGCTGTATTTAGTCTATTGTGATAGTTCTGTAGGCGGAGGCTGCCAACAATTAATTTCTTGTTAAATGTCCAATATCATGGATAGAGAGGATCATCTTTTTTCCAGGAGAAGGGAGCCCCTGAAGATGTGATTTTCTGCAGGACAACTCTTAAAGAGCAGCACCTGGGATTGCCTGGCAACATCTGACAGTTCAGGCAGAACTAGATAAGGTTATAGACAAACATAGTTTGTGCTTCACATAGCCTGTGCAGAGACCAAAGTTGTGGGTGGGACCCAGCAGACCACACCCACTACAGGTTATCTGCAGAAAACTACAGAAGGGGGTGGACACTATACCAGTCACCCTGCACCAGGAGATACAGCAGCAGTGACTGGTCATTGTTAAAGGAAGAACCTACACAAAGGAAAAGTTTCACCCTGGGTTACTGCACTGATCTGGAAGGAATAAACAAAAGACACCAAGATTTAAGTAAGAATACCCATGACTCTTGTATTTATACAATATTTGCTTATCCCAGAGTGCAGCTTTAAACCTAGTCCTTGACTTAGGTCAGGTATGGTCAGCAGGGTGGCTGTGCTGCACTAATGAGTATCTGTCAGTAGATAAAAGGACACACCTAACGAGGGCCATCTCTACCTTTTTCGCCACCCTAGCCAGGAGAAAGGGGCTGAGCAGTCAGCCAAGCCAGATGGGAGTCATGTAGTAGTTTTCTTAAAGGGACATGTGACATTTTTTTCTAAACATAAAGATGAATAAATGTCATCAGCACACAACCAGTATTGCAGCCCAAAGAGTTCGTTTATTGGAACGTCATGTCACCAAAACTAACGCTTTCGGGGCCACGCAGGGTCCCCTTCATCAGGCTCAGCAATGACATTGTATGCACACAATAAGTAACTTGCAAAGTATGCTTTCCTATATTCTTGTGATGTCTTGTGAAGTTCATTAGTCAGCATTCAGCTGTTTAACTTTTTCTTTTGAGGAGCATGACGTGATCATGACATCAATTAACCTTGATTGGTGGCTCATTTTGATCTGTTGGTCTATATAAAGTGGTGTGATCTTGAACACGGTGTCATTGCTGAGCCTGATGAAGGGGACCCTGCGTGGCCCCGAAAGCGCTAGTTTTGGTGACATGACGTTCCAATAAACGAACTCTTTGGACTACAATACTGGTTGTGTGCTGGTGACATTTATTCATCTTTATGCCGTGTGGCGGCGCCATCCGCAGGTCACTACAAGCACCCCCCTCATTCAACTTTGGGTTTTTCCGGTAAGGAGTGCGACAAGGTATCTTTTTGTTTGTCTCATTTTTTCTAAACAGACTAATGATTTTAGGGCTGCATCCAGATCTCACCAGAGCTGAATACAGATCTCACCAGAGCTAAATACAGATCTCACCAGAGCTAAATACAGATCTCACCTGGCTGCATTCAGAATCTGGACGCAGCCCGGTGACATCTGGACTCCAGATCCCACCAGGCTGCTTACAAATCTCACCAAAGTTGCGTACAGAACTCACCAGGCTTCGTACAGATGTCACCAGGGTTGCTTATTGGGTCTCTGCAGCGCTGCATACAGATGTCACCAGGGCTGCATTTCCGTCTCTCCAGCGTTGCATACAGATGTCACCAGGGCTGCATATTGGGTCTCTCCATGGCTCTACAGGTGCTGTGCTGAGTGAGTGCCTGTCTCGTGCCCGCTCCAAGGCTGTATTCGCAGTGTGGGGCTGCCTCGAGCAGTGCCTGCGTCAGGAAGGAGGAGGAGGGCATGTGGGACCTGGCAGGCAGGGTCAAAGACAGCTACTGCAAGGTCCCCGGAAGGCTGCTTCAGTATCCCACAAGCGTGGGACCTGAGGCGGCCGATCCGACGTAAAAATGTAAAGGGCCAGTATCGGGGCATTTTCACGAGTACAAGTACTCGTGAAAATGCCCTGTATCGGCCCCAATACCAACACTAGTACTACAGTGTACTACAGTGACGCACCCTTCCATATTTGTCTCATTCAAACAGGCACACTTTTGCTAGTCATATATTAAATTACATTTCAATTTTGAATTGCAAAAAACAATACTGGTTGATCTAGCTGCGCTCCCCACCCTCCAACTCAACCTAGTGGTCACAAATGTGGCCCTTTTAAGTTGGACACCACTGATATAAATGATAGATGAATGGGAAGGGTAATAAGGATACCCGTGAGAAGAAATTACATACATCAAGGGTTATTTGATAAGAGTTTGGTAAAATAAAGGAATACCTAATAAAAAAAAAGTTCAGAAAATCTGCTTTCTAGCACCAGTTCACTCCAGTCCCTTTGGCCAGGAATCTGGTGATCCGAGAACCCATGTGATGTCAAGAATGAAATATCTTTTCTGCTAAGAAATGTAACCACTTGTTGTCAGTCATCCCATTTGCAGCACATTGACATCTACTGTATGTGATCTTAATAAGAGGATTGTCAACAAGCAGTTAAATCTCTCAGTAGCAAAGAGATTCTTCTGTGAAGCCCTAGGCTAAGAAGTTTCCGCACAGCCACCAGCCTGATTCAAACCTGCCTTGCAAGTTTTAATGTGATTAGTGATAAAGGAAGGGGGAGGAAAGGGGAGAGCGAGAGAAAAACAAAGAAAGAAAAAGATTGAGAGACATAGGCAAAGAAAGAGAGACAAAAAGATGAATAGCAGGGGCCTCTGCAAGTACATGCCCTGTGATCTTGCTCCATGGATTGATGTGGCAGGGGATTAAAGAGAACTCAAACTAAAGCTGGCCAAACACTGTTCAAATTTCGTCCAAGTCCTGTTGGTGCCAAAATTTGAGCAGCGTGACCCCTGCAGCACCCCTTCATTCGATAAAGGTCATTTTTGCAATTGACTTTAGTTGAAGGAGTCAGTCCAAAAATTCTTGCCTGAGAGCCCATTCACACCAGTTGCAGTGCGTTCCGGCCCGATTCTGGCCAGAACGCATTACCTCGCATTGCGGCCTGCTCACTTTTTAGTGGGGCAGGAGGGGGCGTGGCGGGCCATTGAAATAATTGGCACCATAGCCACGCCCTCCGGCCGCAATGCGATCGCCCGCACGGGATCACAAGGCGCATTGTGCCTGCGGTCCGGTCCAGTGCGGTGAAAATAGTGCTTGCAGCATTTTGATCGCACCGGAGCGCAGGCACAATGTGCCTTGCGATCCCGTGCGGGTGATCGCATTGCGGCCGAAGGGCGTGGCTACGGTGCCATTCACTTCAATGGCCTGCCACGCCCCCTCCTGCCCCACTAAAAAGTGAGCCGGCCGCAATGCGAGGCAGTGCGTTCCGGGCCAGAATCAGGCCGGAATGCACTGCAACTGGTGTGAACGGGCCCTGTACAGTGACTGCAGCCAATCAGCTGTAGTCACTGTTTGGGTAATGCAATAGCTCGGCGGCAGCGCACAAAACACAATATATTGCCCACATTTTTGGTAAAATATAAAAGAAGGGTTTGCGTTGGGTCAATAGATTCCAAATATGCCAAGCCCAAGCTGCATGTGTCCGTGAAACACAAAAGAACTATTGTAACAAAATAAATTGTCTAAATTGACAAAATTGCTTTAACCCTTACGCTACCAGCGGCATAAGGCATACGTCACTGCCAGCAGGCACCTCTAAACAAGCTAAAGCTGCCAATACACTGTTCAACTGTGTAAAGCTGTGGTCGGGTTTTCAATGGAGGTGATTCTGGCAGCTGAGTTTCCACCAGATCGGTTTCTGGGGCCAGTGAAGTGTGCCCCCCTGCTTCTCCGGTTCCTTTGCCTCTCCTACGACACTTGGCAGGTAGAGTGGACAGAGACTGACGGACGTCCATCCACCAATCTCCTCTCCACTGAATGGAGCCGGAAGTGACGCTGATTGCATCACTTGCGGTTCCGCAGCTGTTCCCAGCTAGAGAAGCCAGGGAAGAAGCTATCCAAGCACGATCTGCGCTTGAATAGCTTCTTTGCAGTAGAAAGGTGACACTAGGGGTCTAATAGACCTGACACACACGTTTGCATTTGTATTTGCATGTACGTGGGGGCAGGGGACTTGGACTTTTGAATTTTTTTTTGTGTTTTTCATCTTATTAACTTTATTGCCATCACAAGGGGGATGATAAGCCCCCTACGTGATAGCAAAGTGCAGGGGACAGGTTCTCTTTATTAGACACCCAATGTCACCCCTGCATCGTGTTGAAGCTGACTGAGCACAGAATGTGTTAAATCAGTATCTTCCGCAGCAGCCCAGGAATGACAGTTCTGAACAATTCGGAAGTGTTTACTGCTGAGTAGATGAAGCAGGGTCTATTTATAAACAATCTAGAGAGCCATTTGCCCTGTGAATCTGTGAATTTTCATGCTGTGTTAAAACGAACGTTCCTAGTATATTTTCTTTTTAGGTCGAATGTAACTTAATGTAATACCGCATTATGACCACTAGATGGATAGTTATTTCTTATGCTTCTCCACCCCATCAAGTGGCCATCATACGGTATTACATTACATTCGACCCTAAAAGAAAATAAACTATGAATCTTTGTTTTTGCCTCTGTTCACACAGAACGAACATTCAGGATTTTCAGGGTGAATGGCTCTTGAAATGGTTTATAAATAGACCCCTATGTGTTGTCAGTTAGACAGAAGCAGTCAATACATAAGCAGGCAACCCCTCAAATCATCCGGGAAATACACTATATTGCCAAAAGTATTGGGACGCCTGCCTTTACACGCAAATTAACTTTAATGGCATCCCAGTCTTAGGCTAGGTTCCCACCTAGGCGTACGGAATATGCGCATGTGCTGCGCGTTTTTACTGCGATTTGCGGTAAAAGAAACGTGCGACAAACGCGCGTTTGAGGCCTATCCGGCTGTATCCTGATGGATACGCGCGGTAAATACGCCCTAAAGAAGCTCCTGTACTTCTTTGGGAGTAGGGCGTTTTGCAGCACGTTCCTACGCACTGTAAAACGCCCAGGTGGGAACCATGCCCATAGGCAATCATTGGTTTTCACATGTTGAGAGTTTTACAGCGCGTAGGAACGCGCTGTAAAACGCCCAGGTGTGAACCAGGCCTCAGTCCGCTAAAATAGCTGCAACTCTTCTGGGAAGGCTGTCCACAAGGTTTAGGAGTGTGTCTATGGGAATGTTTGACCCTTCTTCCAGAAGCACATTTGTGAGGTCAGGTAGTGATGTTGGACAAGAAGGCCTGGCTCGCAGTCTCTGCTCTAATTCATCCCAAAGGTGTTCTATCTGGTTGAGGTCAGGGCTCTGTGCAGGCCAGTCAAGTTTTTCCACCCCAAACTCACTCATTCATGTCTTTATGGACCTTGCTTTGTGCACTGGTGGGCAGTCATGTTGGAACAGGAAGGGGCCGTCCCCAAACTGTTCACACAAAGTTGGGAGCATGAAATATGCAATATGCTGATGCCTTAAGAGTCCCCTTCACTGGAACTAAGGGGCCAAGCCCAACCCCTGAGACACATAATCCCTTCAGAGCACATTCTACACCCCTCCACCAAACTTTACACAATGCAGTCAGGCAAGTACCGTTCTCCTAGCAACCGCCAAACACGTTCATCAGATTGCCAGACAGAAAAGCGCGATTCGTCACTCCAGAGAACACGTCTCCACTTCTCTAGAGTCTGGCGGCGGCGTGCTTTACACCACTGCATCCGCAAACCCACGCAAGCACAGGGAGAACAATGCAAACTCCTTGCAGACAGTGACCTGGCCGGGATTTGGACCCGGGGACCACCAGTGCTGCAGGGCAGAAGCGCTAACCACTATGCCACTGTGCTGCCCACAGTTGATGTGTAAACATACGGCTCATCATGGTTTGGGACTTCGTATCCAACTTACTTGCTTGTTTGTCCCTACTTCCCTTACTCCACTTCACATTCTCCCTTATACCTTCCTCCTCCACTTAAAATCAATAGTTTTTGATCATAATCCTGTTCAGTGTTGGAATAGCGTTATTGACATCTCTTGTGGTAATGTCTACAGTATACACACACGTTGAAGTTTTGTGTTACTACTACCTAACATGGTTTACTTGTTGTGGTTCTGTTTTTTTAAATTCTGTTACCTTTTTTTCTAAAACTTTAAATAGAGAATTACAAAAAAATCTGGATCTAGCAAATGAAAAGAAAATCAGTTATGAGTAATAATGTACTATACATTTTATTTTACAGCATTAACTTAATTCTCTCTAGAAATCAAATTCAAAATGGACATAGTACAGTGAATACAAGAACATAGGGCAAAGAGACTAAGAGGAGCATTATGTCACATTAAAGTTGGTGCTGTCCCTGGATTTTTGGATCACAGTTATTCGAGGGTTTTCGACTTCACACTTTTTACGAAGGACATGGCCCAATAAGCTTATTGAGAAACGCTTCAACCTGATCTTCATCTTTGACTCCCACAAACTGATCCACAACACTGCCATTCTTCATGGCAAGAACTGTTGGCACAGCGCTGACCTGCAGAGAAAAAAGGGGACAATAACTATGAAATGTTTTTCTAACTACACACAAGTCAATTATGGGGTTCATGTTGTCATGCAAAAGCTGATTACATAACTACAAGGATCCTCATAAATATGGCTGTGCTAAAAATTAATTTGTCATTCATTCATATAATTTGCACAAACAAGTGTATAAGACGACTCAGATGGAAGCAGACGATTCCCGATAGGTGCAACAACCTATTTCTTGGGCAATAAAGCTAAACTTGTTCACTGAATTACTGCCCTGATCCGACTATGTAGTATATGATTTAGGGAAGCTAAAAAGAAATGGCAACTGCTCCAAATAATATACGTAGACACCACACTGTCTCCAGGCCCCTCTGTTAAGTGTGGTCCATACCTCTAGTCTATGAGAGCCACCATGCTGAGGCATATGTAGCAAATAATAAATTAAGTGCAGGTAAGCCTGGAGGTAGCCTACAGCTACTAAGGACCCATAGTATGTCTCTGCGTCAAATCTGGGGTCTTCAGCAGTGTGGCTTCTAAGTATATTTGCAAATATCTGCAACTAAAACCTCTGTTTTTAACCTAAATTGTTAAACCGTGTAAATGTGCTTTTTGCTGGTTAGCTGGTAAGTGGGCTGGGAAAAGTTTATATTGTGTTTGTTCTATGATTTAGGGAAGGGCTGCTTTTATGGAATCCTCTAACATTGGTGTCAAAACACCATTATATGCAAATACACACAAATAAGATCCTGGCATTTATCTGTTTAGATCAGTCAAGAGAATCAAAGCGGATGGATAATGTTCACAGTTCACCATGGTTTTTATCAAATAACATGCAAATCGTTGGTCAAATCAAGTAGAAAAACCAGGTACAGTATATGAACCTCATAGAACAAGCTGTTGAGCATGGATGAAGGAATGTGTTAGATTTCTTTTGTTAAGCCTGTAGGTTGAACAGAAAAAAAATCTATTAGTTTATGCCAGCTTTACTGACATTGTATGGTACTTGGGTAGATGTGCACCAGAGGACTGTTAAATACCGACCATTTTGCTGGATAGCATTGTATGAAGAATGTTTTGTTTATTGTTTTTTTAACAGTGGTACTTTTGTTTTTTTCCCCATCTATATTTTTTATTGAGCAGTAGAAAAATGACAGCAGTAATAAACCATACATTTCATTAGTATGTATAAACAACGTAAAACATTGCTGTACAGGAGGTGCTCATTACATTCTGATAAGGTGATAGATGCACATAAAAAGGTTCTAAGGAGGTACAGCACGTGAGCAAAAAATGGGTCTGTCTGGGCACATCCTGAGGATGAGTTGGTTAGATTGTGGGTATGAGAGTTAGCCTATGAGGGGCTGGAGTCCAGCATCAAGCTGGTGCCCAAAGCTTCCCATTTGTGAGCTCAGAGGGAGCCGCGCCATCAAGGTGAGCTATCATGCATCTTTAGATACGCTTATGATTAGATGTAGTAGAGGGGTAAGAAGGGCGAAAGAGGGGGCTGGAGAGGAAAAGATCAGAAGGAATGTTTTTTTAAGTCATTCAGCTTGTGTAATCCTCTTTGTTCTATTAGGAAATGTTTGGCTATGCTATACCTTTAGCATGGGCCTGGTAGTCTGACATGTAATTCAATTAGCTGTGTATAGTACGGTGTCACATTCATGTGTTAAGATATTTTTTTATTTTGCAAATGAGTTGATAATTATAAGCTCCTTCACCTACATTACACAAAACAGAGGTTTGATTTATGGATACAGGATGCTGCAATCTCCCAAATCCAGTTTGACAGGAATCTCAAATAACCGCACCAGAAGGAGTGCATATGTGAGATTACTACACACATTGATTATCTCACTGCAGGCTGCATATTCTAAACTAAAGTCCTGGATCAACAGAAGATAAAAATTAATGCATAAAGGCACATTACCTATAGTCATACACAAGGGACCAAACTGCTCAGACTGGTGGCACAGTTACATCCATGTCTATAGCACATTCCACATCCCTTATTTAGCTTTAAGGCTGGAATTAACATTTAGCTTTAAGGCTGGAATTGACATTTGTGTGTGTATATATCTCCAATTTAATATACTGTATCACTGGTACCATACTCCTGAATTCTTGCACTCTTTTAACCCAAATATTCCGAAAATACATTGTAATTGACAGACAGGTAGCCTGTCACCTTTCCTGGAAGTTTGAACAACTTTCTAGATTGTCGTCATGTGCCTCTTGTGTTAGCAACATGCCTCTTAGATCTTCTAATAGTTTATCCAAGATCTCAAAAATACTGCTCATGCATGTCCTAGTAGCAGACCAATTAACTTTAAATTCTTACTCGTGTTTGACAATAGCAATAAAGTCTGAGAACTACTGTAGTAGTTGCATGACAACTCCAAGTGTGAACAGATACAACTTTTACCTGGTTCTTTACTGATGCCGCTGCTTTCTTCCTATGCAAACCAAGAAGGCCATACACTAATACAGCTTTTCTCAACTAGGGTGGCTTGACATTTCAGGATCCCCCCGTTAAATCCACACCAGACCCCTCTCTGGGATAAGGCCACACATCATTTTTTACATTTTAGATTGGGGTGCCTCAAGATTTTGCCTACTTTTAAAAGGGTGCCAAGACTGAAAAAAAGATTGTGAAACACTGATCTATTAGATCCCACAGTGTGGGGAATCCACCCCGCTAGGCTATTGTATTCTGACAATGGTGGTGTCACAATACACAAAGAGTGACTGCAGCTGACTGCGTGCAGTCACTGTTCTGCCCCAACATTTTCAACATGGCTCCATCAACAAAGGTCAACTGAGGAAATCAAACAAATGTTCTAAAAACTATTTTTTTTGCCAAACTAGATTCTACTGGTGTATGGGCAGCTTTAGAGGGGAATGAACAATGCTAAGCCCCTCATTTTTCTCAGGGCTGGTTTCCTTCCACCTGCAGGCAAACACTTCAAATCAAACTAGAAATGATGAACTAGCAAATATCAAACAAACTAATTTCCAACATGAAAGAAAATCATTCTCAGCTGAAAGTCATAAACTTTAGACCTCAGGCTCACTGAAAACACACTGAGGGGAATTTATCAAAACTGGAGCAGACAGATTCTGGAGCAGTTGCCCAGGGCAACCAATCAGCTTCAGTTTGTTCCGTTAAGATTTGAAAATGAAAGAGAGAAGCTGATTGGTTGCTGTGCACAGCTGCTCCAGATTTGGTCTACACCAGTTTTGATAAATTGCCCTCACTGTCTAAAGTGACACATTTATAAAATGATTATTATTAGAAGCAGCCTTTGCACTGGCTTTTTATGCAGAATCTCTAGTATGGTTACCACTTTTCATATACATTTCTTAAGCTGGCCACACACCTTGCGATAATCGTACGATAATCGTGGGAAATCCCGCGATCGTACGATTATCGCAAGGTGTGCGACCTTTGCTACTGTAAGGTTGCACGACTTTATCTTAGGACCATGTTCGAAAACCCGCCGAGAATCGTACGATTGTCGGCTGGTTTGTGGCATGTTCGTAAGATAAATGCTGCACGGGCCAGTTTGCGCAAGCGCACACTGCCCGTTCATCATTGCGGTCATTGGAAGCCCGCCCCTCAGCGGGGTGGGCTTGCGATCATCGCAAGTACGATCTGCCTGTCCAAGATAGGGAGATCGTACGTTTTTTTAAATTACCTTACAACCATTGCAAGACAAAAGTGGTTGTAAGGTGTGTGCCCAGCATTACACACACTCCAAGACTAGTACTCAACATACTCTTTCAGAAAAACACTCCTAATCCACCTGGAGCTTGACAAATTACACTGCTCAAATTTTCCACTGACTCGGGCAGAATTCAAGCTGTGTGTGGCCCAGCCGGCACTACCTGACCCGACAATTGAAGGAGATGTGTGGAAAATTGTTGGCCAAACAGTGACTGTAACAGACTGGCATTATTTCAGTATTCTGACTGCAGCAGGAACCAACTGTCAGAATATAATAGCCCAGCAGGGGAGATTTGCCAATCCACGTGGTTTAGGAATCTGTTAACGCCCACAGGTTGAATTAAAAAAAATCTGGGAGGTGTATGGCCTGCTTTACCATGAAGCACATCTCTTGCCAACACTACATTGGGGAGGGCGAGAAGATGGAGGGGAATATACAAAAACCACAACCACCGGCCAAACAGTACAAAAGAGTGCATAACGCAATACCTCGGTACCTACATACAAACCAAGGAAAGTGGAAAGAAAGGAGAGAGAACAACCAAATGTTGCTCTAGCAAGAGCAACCTAAGTGACTGCTTAGATCAATGCTGGTAAAGACAGGCATCGCCAGTGTGATCACCCTTGGCGCCATGGGTGCACAAGAATGCCAAACCTGGGCTTGTAGCGACTTCCTCATTAGGGGATGTGTTTCAACTCAAGAGAAGAACAGAGAAGGGAAGAGACACTTCAGGTCACTTTCCATGGCAATTCAGCAGTATGTCCTGGGTACTGGTGAAGCACAAATAGCAGGAAGCAAGTTAGGAGACCAAGGAAAAGTTTCAGGTCCCATTCACACCAGATGCTTTGGCATCCATTTTGCAACGTATGCCAGTCTCACCATTTCCCATTGTCATTTGGAGGTTCGTAAAGTAACCCTGTGGTATTCCTTCTCCCGTTTAAATAAAACGGGTAGTTCATTATACTTACAAGTTGTTTTGACACTAAATATATTAGTTATGTATACAGTGTGTGTGTGTGTGTTGGTCTATAATGTATGTAAAGATTTAAGTTAACTTTAAACATCATACAATTATAATGGGAAATAAATACCTCATACTCAAGAGCAAGGTCTGTATTATCATCTATATCCACCTTTGCCATTAACACCTTTCCCTGGTGCTTGGCAACTGCTTTCTCTAATCGAGGAGCCAATAGCTTACAAGGACCACACCACCTGAGGAGAAAATGATAAGCGGTCACGTTTAATTTAACCCTTACTAAAACTACCTATACTTCACATGATCTAGTAATAATTATACAGCATACATCTATAAATATCTATTAACTATAGATTTACTACACGTCGGCACTTTTAATAGACACCTTCCAAGGCCTGCACATCAGTAAACTCCTTGGATACCCAGAGTGCTTTTACATGCATTTTTGGGTTTATCAGTAGCCTAGCCCTGAACTTTAACCAATTCAAAGACTAAGTCCATAGCTTCCTATAATTCACTTTATAAAACTTAAACCAAGATGTAGACCTGGGAGCCAATTAGGTATGCTGCATGCATATGTGCTGTCGAGGAACACATTGGAGGAGAGAGTTTAGTGAGGAGAGTGTATCAGTTTGCCTTCACTGTCTCATCACAAACTGGAACAGGGAGGAAACAAGGCAGTATTGCTTAAAGGAAAACTATGAGGTGAGTGAAAATCACTCATCCTCATAGTTCGAGCCGACGTGTGAAAATGAAACGGTCACACATCAGCTCAATAGATCGGGAAGTGAGCGAACACATACCGTCGCTCGCTCACTTCTCGATCATCTCCTTGCTGAGAGAAGTGAGTGTCAGTCACGGCTGCCTGCAGGGGTTCTCCCCCTCCCCGATCCTCCAGCGCTGACTGGAGGAACGGACGGGGGAGGGGACGGGTACAGCTGGCTCTACGCAGCCGGGTGGATCTCGACAGTAATGTCGGGATCCGTCACAGCTTTGGCGGTCTCAGCATACTGCGAGCTGTAGCTCGCGATATACTGAGCTTTGAGTCACAGGAGGACGCTAGTTTATGTCCTCCTGTGACCTTTAAGAGAACTATGGGAAAAAACACTTACCCCACAGTTCTCTTTTAATAGCAAAAGCAAGTTCACCAACCTGGCTCTACTGTCTGGCAAATGTTTGCAAATGTGAGCCCAGACACACAAATCCTTTGGCAGTTAAAGAAACTCCCACCTATGTACGTTAAAATGTTTTCCTGAAATGTAGTTTTTCTGTAGGTACAGCTCTATCAGAAATGACATTTTAAATTTGTTAGATATACAAAATGTTCATATATAGTGAAATATTATTTTATGCACCATTATTAGAATACGATTAATGTCATTACTATTTAACTCACTGAGCATGGAAATCCACCACCACTGGAACCTCACTTTCAATAACCCGTTCCTGAAAGTCATCTTTATTCTGAACACTGAACGTTACTCTGCATGGGGACGAAGTATAAATCTGACGAGCAGTGGTAAATTCAGTAGACCGGGAAGGGGGGAAACGTGGAACATGGGTTCGTGTGCATTTTACAGATACGCTGGAGAAAGATTGTACTTGACTGGTTAGACGTCTTCCAGGCAAGGAAAGGAAACGTTTTAAAACTAACCTCTGGGCCATCTGCAAGAAAAGAAAGACTTGTGTAGTTATATATTAAAACAAACAGATCATGAACAGATACATCAAACTAGCAAAAAAAACTTTCAGAGAAAGGAAGATGGTAAAGCATTAAAGAAGTGGGCAGGTAAAAATGTAACCTTTGCAGTGGGGCTACCTTGACACTGCAAGGGTTAAGTTCTTGTTTTGGTCCCTCAGTGGCGACTGCTCACCTCTCTCTTCTCGGCGCCTTTGAGTCTAATAGACTGTGTTAGACATGATGATGTCACAGGTCCTTAGACAGCTGGTGCCAGGGGGAAAAAGAGGCTCTGTGGACTGGTCTAGTAGCTAGGCGAGTCCAAGGATGGGGTGAGTATATCCTTTTTATTTTACACCCTAGACCAAAACAAGCACTTAACGTGTGGGGGGTAGCCCCACTGCAAGGGTTAATTTTTAAACTACCCAGAGTTCTTTAAATCGTCTGCACATTGCACCACAACTATATTCCCTCTGTTCACAATTCAAAAGCAGCAAATAAAAGAATAAAACTAATTAAATGAAATCCATAATGTGAGTGCAACTGAAAAATATACTCCCATTATGGTTTCTCAGAAGTTTCCGCTTAGGTCTCACATGTTAAAAGGAATATTTCATCTTTTGCAAAAGATTAATAAATGCACCGGCACCGATTAAAAAAAAAAATTGTGCATTTATTAGTTTTTTGATTTGTTGCCTGCAAAGCATTGCAACCTTGATCAGTGAATCACAGGTGCTGTGCACAGGCTCCTGCAGACTATTCCCTCAGCCCAGGTCTGTACCGAGGTATGGAACTTCGGTTACAAGGCTGAAGAAAGTTATCAATGGACTACAACTGGGGTGACATTACTGCACATGTGATCCAATGAGATGCACAGGTCAGGGGTGTGGAATTCATATCGCCCGACGCCCGGTACATGTAGTTCCGGGCAAGTGGTTTTTGCACTGTTTTAGCCCTGCTACGGGCTGGCTTTCTTTGAGCGCCGAGAGCGGCGCAACGAGCGGGGGGCGTGGAGCGCCGAGACCGGGGACGGAGCGGGGGGTGGGGACGAAGCGTTGAATGAGATGGGGACGGAGCAGAGGGCGTGACGGAGCGAGCGGCCTGGTGCCGTGCCGGAGCAGGGGGCGGGGGCGATTATCACAGGAGTTCTAGCAACAGTGCTATGCTAGAACTCCTGTGTTGGAGGTGACAGGGTCAATAAAGAGTACCTGTCACCTCCAAATGCTATTACACAGGGGATTATTATTCCCTGTGTGATAGCAATACAATAAAAAGTTTTTTTTTTAAATAGTTAAAAAGAAAAAGTAAAAAATATTAAATTAAAACCAGCCCCACTGCCCCCATCTGCACGAGAATAAACGTGCAGTGTTTTCAACTGCAATCGTGTGCAACCGCACTGGCGCTGACAGTACGATCGGCGGTGGTGTGCGATTCCGTGACCACCCAGCCATCCGCTCGGTTTCGTGCATGATGACCGGTCAGTCACAGATCATACACCACCGCCGATCGTGCTGTCAGTGCCATTATTTTCTAATGGCACCCCAGTCATCCGCAGGCAGATTGCGCGTTTTCCTACTGCGTTTTACTACTGCAATACCGCCGCAGGCGATCACGGTTGAAAACACTGCGCGGTGCATGTCGTGAAAATAGGTACATCTACCTTTTTTCAGCGATTGCCACGCAGATGTAACCCCATACATGCGGATGCAACCGCTGTATGCAACCACACACGATCGCACGTCCTGGGAATCCCCAAGTCTGCACCAGCCCTAAAGGGTAAATTCACTTTCCCAAGTAATTTGGGAAAACGGAATTACCCGCACAAATCTCCCTCCCACTATACTTACCTTTCAGCAAACGGTCCTTCCCATCTACCAGTACGGGTGTACTATCTGTACCTGTTCCATGTAGTCTGAATTTCGCTCGCAAATTGCAAGCACTCGTTGGTCAACGCAGTCACCTGACGGCACTGACCAATGAGAAGCGCTTCTTAGCGATGCTAAATACGGTTTTGGTTAAAATTATTATTTTTGTATCAGGACAAGTAGATTCGGCCCCCGCTTTAGTCCTCGGACAAGTAGTTTTTTCCAAAATTTCCACACCCCTGACAAGTCCTTCCACAGTGGCAGATGGCACCAGTAGTCTATTCATTTACAGATCCTGTGAATAAATGAATGAATGATCTGGGAATCAAGTTATTAATGGACTACAACTGTGGTGCAAAGTAAGTGGCACCAACAAGGAAGAGCTGGAAGAACATTTTGCAACTAATTAAGGTTAATTGGCAACAGGTCAGAAACATGATTGGGTATATAAAGTGCATCTTAAGGTGCCCATACGCTGTATGATTATCGTATGATCATGGCGGGAAATCCTGAGATCGTACGATAATCGCAAAGTGTATGGAAGGCTTGCAACCGTTTCTACTGTACAATCGCACGTCTTCCGTCGAACAAGCAGGCTTGAAAACCCGCCGGTTAGTGGCGTGCTTTTTCGACAACTGTCGAACGGGCCGATGAGCGCACGCGCACACTGCCCGCTCAGCATTGCAGTCGACGTACACTGTACGTCGTCAGTCACGAAGGGGTTAAATTACTTTACAACCCTCGCAAGACACAAGTCTTGCGAGGGTTGTACAGTGTATGGCCACCTTTAGAGAGCCAGAAGTAGATGGGCAGAGGTTCACCAATCTGTGAAAAGCAGCGTCTAAAAATTGTCGAACAATTTCAGAATAATGTTTCTCTACGTAAAATTGTAAATATATTAATAACATATCATCTACGGTACGTAATATCAAAAGATTCCACGAATCTGGAGAAATCTCGGTGCGCAAGTGGCAAGGCCGAAACGCAATATTGGATGTCCATGATCTTCGGGACCTCAGATGGCACTGCATTAACAAAACAGGCATGATTCTGTGATGGCGAATACTGTATGGGCTCAGGAATACCCCCAAGAATCACTGTCTGAGAACATGCAGAGAACAAAAGCCTCCATTTCTGATGGTATGGGGGTACATTAGTGCATATGGAATGGGCAGCTTGCACATCTGGAAAGGCACCATCAATGCTTAAAGATATATTCAGGATTTAGAGCAGCATATGCTCCCATTAAGATGACATCTTTTTCAAGGAAGGCCTTGCATATTAACTGCTTAGCTTGCCTGCCTGCAGTCCAGACCTTTCACCAATTGAAAATATTTGGCACATCTTGAAACTAAAAATACGACAAAGACCCAGGACTGTTGAGCAGTTAGAATCCTATATTAGGCAAGAATGGGACAACATTCCTCTCCCAAAACTCCAGCAACTGGTCTCCTCAGTTCGCAGACATTTAGTCTCCGCTCACACACAGCAGTTTGAATTCAGTGCGGTTTTCTACGCGTTTGTCTGTGCGGCACGACATGCGCACATTGACATACGCACGAGTTCTGCACGTTTGCAGCTACTACTATACCCGGAACGCACGGAAGTCGCCCAGAATATTGCAATTGTACTTTTTTGCGTGATGCGCATTTTGTGCCATGCAGACGGCACGCAGGTGTGAACAACCTACATTAGAATGTATTTGTTTTGAGTTTTGCGAGTTGCGCTAATGTCTGAATGGAGCCTGACAGTGTTGGTAAACGAAAAGGAGACGCTACACTGTGGTAACCATGGCCCTGTCCCAACTTTTGTGAGACGTGCTGCTGCCATCAATTTCAAAATTACCTTATTTTTTTCTTAAAATGAGCCATTGTCTCTGTTTAAGCATTTGATATGTTTTCTATTTTCTATTGTGAATAAAGTTTGGATTTATGAGATTTGCAAATGATTGCATTCTGTTTTGTCCCAACTTTTTGGAATTGGGGTTGTAGTTCCTGTACTAAAAACAGACATTTCTGTGGGATCTCTATGAAGATATTTTGTAAAGTGACAAGACACCCGGTGATTGTTACCACTTTTTAAAATATTTGATTTATGTTATTTAAACCAGAACACTATAATGATTCTTCGGTTATAAAACAATCCATAATTATACTTTAAAGGATAGCTTAACCCAAAACCAAACATTTTATATATATTGCAGCTTACCAGTCCTTCGATGTGGTAGCTTCAAGTACTTAAAGGATAATTAAAGCCTCAGGTTTTTTTTGCATATATCTAACGCTAGCCAATCAGTAGATATATGCAAAATGTGTAAAAACAAAACCGCTTTGAAAAGGGTTAATACTTACCCGTGACTTTCCTGTGCGCTCCCGTCCGAAAATGTGAACATTTTTGGGGCGGCCGCAAAGCATCTTGGGGCGGGCGCATGAGGAGATCACATTTTCGGTTGGGACGCGAGGAGAGACACAAGGTAAGTCTATGGACGCGTGCACCCGCATGCAGACACCGTGGGACAGGAAGTGCCAGCAAGGACAGAGGAGTGAGCGCTGAATCGGAGACCGGCTGTACCGCTGGAGGGACAGATGAAAAGGACAGAAAAGAAGATCGGATTAAGAAACATGATTTAAAGTAAGTGCTGACATCAACATTGGGGGGGGGGGGGGGGGGAAGGGAAAAAATGTTTGCCTTTAAATGTCACTTTAAACTCTTTATTTTGTCAGAATTCTAGTGTCCTTCTAACTGTGTCTGCACTGAACCGATATATCAAATAATGTTATTCGTTTTCTCAGCTACCTTCTGTGAACTACAAAAGAACATCCTCCTATGTAATGGAGATGATGAGTGCAGGACGAGATAGTAGTCCAAAACAAGAGTTGCCTATGACAACCACTGCTCCCTCTATAGATACAGTACAATGTATACCGAGTATACCGACCCTAGCACAGGACGGCCAGGGGAAAATAAAAAAAACCCTGAAAACGAGAAACAAATTCAGCCACCACATCAAAGGACTATTAAGCTGCAATATATCACATTTATGTTTTTGGCTTTAGATACGCCTTGTGCAATACGTGGGAACAATTTATATATGACTGACCACCTTTGTCACACATTTTGGCAGATCACGGCCCATATCTATCAGCATACGTATAAGAACTGACCAAGTGCAAAAGAGAGATCCAAATGATGGAGAGGAACCCGTTTTGGTATTAAACTGTAATACTATTACCTCTTTTTGTTAATTTGTAACATTTATTGGTCATGTACAAAAGATCATCTGACTGTATGTTCATGGTATATAGCACCATCTAGTGTTGCTTTAGCATTTTATTCCTCATTTGTAACCACTTATTTTTTTCCAAATAGTCATCTTTTTTTTAATAGTTCATTTTCTTTTAGTTTGTAAGCGTGACTTTTTATGATACAGACATTTTAACCACTTGATGGCTAGAGGGTTTACACCCCCTTCCTGGCCAGGCCATTTTTCAGTATTCAGCGCTGCAGTACTTTGACATTTATTCCGTCATGCAACGCAGTACTGAAATTAATTTTATACCATTTTCTAGGGACACATGGAGCTTTCTTTTGGGGGTATTTAATCACCACTGGGGGGTTTTATTTTTTACTAAATAATGAAAAAACTACCGAATATTTCCCCCAAAAAACGCTTTCACTGCATCATTTTAAAAAACATTTATATTTACCCAAAGTTTTGATAAAATAAAAAAGATGGCATCATGTCGGGTAAATAGACACGGAACATGTTAAGCTTTAAAACTGCGTGCGCCTGCGAAATCCCAAAAAAGTAAAATACCCAAGCTTTCCCATAGGCAACGCTTTAAAAGCTTTTACTGCTCAAGAGTTTAGTTTTACCAGTAATTAATGGCCCTAGAATTATTGCTCTCACTATGACATCCGTGGCAATATGTAACATGTGTGGCGCAATTTTCATTTTTGCATATAGGCGCATCCAACGCGTGTTTATGTTGTAACGTGGGGTGCGGGGGGCATTAAAAAAATTTTTTTTACATGTTACTTTCATTTTTTTTACACTCAACTTTATTGCGATCACATATGGGGCTAAAAGCAAATATGATGCAACAGGTCCTCTTTATATAGATATCAGCTGCCTTTTAGAGCACTAATGTCACTTAGGGACTCCAAAGAGATCTGCTTCACCAGCTTCTTCTCTAAAAGCCGGAGAATGTGCACAGGGACACTTGAAGTGATGTAATACGCATCACTTCAAGGTCCAGTGATCAGAGGAGCGATCAGCGGTTAGAAGCTTGCTGATCTCCCTCCAATCTATCACGGGAGACCTGCCGTGCCATGTCATACCCCAGCTAAAGCTATTGAAGTGGAAAGGTGACACTAGGGGTCTAATAGCCCCTGTGTGATAGCAATAAAGCAAAGTGAAAAAAATAAAAGTAAAAAAATAAAAAGGCAATACAAAATGAAAAATGTTTTTTTTTTACAAAGTAAAAAAATACAATCGTGCGCGATTTCCATATGCCAGTACATGTGTCCTATCTGTACCTGCGCCATGTAGTCTGAATTTCGTTTGCAAATTTCAAGCACTCGTAGGTCAGCGTGGTCACCTGGCGGTCCTGACCAATAAGAAGCGCTTCCTAGCACTGCTAAATAAAAGTTTTGGTTCATCATTCTTTCAAATCAAATCATTCTTTTGTATCAGGACAAGTAGATTGTCATGAGAGACAAGTAGATCGGGCCCCCACTTTAGTCCTTGGACAGGTAGTTTAAAAAAAAAAAAATGTCCACACCCCTGAGATATATGCAAAAAAGGGGAGAGTTTAATTATACTTTAAAGTAAGGATGTCCCGATACCGATACTAGTATCTGGGCCGATGCAGAGCATTTTCACGAGTACTTGTACTCGTGAAAATGCCCCGATGCCGACGGCCGATACCGGCCCTATAAATTTTTTAATCGGATCGGCCGCCTCAGGTCTCGCACTTGTGGGGTCTTGAAGCGGCCTTCCGGGGACCTGGCACTAGCTGTCTTTAATGCTGCCTGCCAGGTCCTACATCTCCTGATTCAAGGTGCAGGCACTGCTCGAGGCAGCTCCACACCTTGAATACGACCTCGGATCGGACACGTGACCGGCACCCACTCCGTTCGGCTTACTACCGTAGATCGGGCTAAGCAAAAAAGGTACCTGTGAAAGTTCAGGAGTCCAGGAATACGCATTCTAGGAGGGGCTGGAGGGGGTTGGGGACGCTGGGTGTGCAGTACAGCACCTGTCAGAGCCTGTGGAGAGACGCAATAAGCAGCGCTGGAGAGACCCAATAGGCAGCCCTGGTGGGATCTGGACGCAGCCTGGTGGGATCTGGACGCAGCTTTGGTGAGATTTGTATGCAGCCATGTGGGATCTGTAGTCCAGATGTCACCAGGCTGCGTCCAGATTCTAAACGCAGCTTGGTGAGATCTGTATTTAGCTCTGGTGAGATGTGGACGCAGCCCTGGTGAGAAACTGCCCTAAAATTAGTCTGTATTGCTTTAAAAAAATGTCACCTGTCCCTTTAAGAAAAAGTATCAGTAATTGGTATCGGCAAGTACATGAGGGGAAGTACTTGGTCTTGAAAAAGTGGTATCAGGTAGAGCTGCAGCTAACGATTATTTTCAAAATCGGTTAGCCGATTATTAAGTTCGATTAATCGGATAAACAATTAAAAAAATGGCTCCAGTGATGGACTACTAGTTTGTATTGAGATTGTAGTCCATCACAGGTGGGGAGCGTTGATGCGGGCGAGTCTGGCTGATCACACAAAGCAGATCTCCACGCTCCCCATCCTGAAGTCATTTGTTGTGGTCCAGGGTCCCCCAGAAGAGCGGTAGACCCTAAAAACCATGGCGGGAAGAACAAGCAAGCTGCTAGAAGTGATCTGGGCAGACTTGCTCCTGTGATGGACTACAATCTCAATACAAACTAGTAGTCCATCACTGGAGCCAGTTTATATTAATTTTTACTTATTGTACTTAATAAATCGGCTAACTAATCGATTTTGAAAATAATTGTTAGCTGCTGCCCTCACTAAATGTAGAAAAAAAACCATGCCCGATGCCTGGAACTTCATATCCCAGGTGTTGGGCGATAGGAATTGCTCACCCGTGTCGCGGCTCTTCTCCCTTTTCAAGCCGCGGCTCGGTCTGGCCAGACGAGTACGCGGTTCGCTTCATTGCTCCACACATCATCCAGACCTGCCACCATCCACCCCTGGAGCTGTCCACTCCTTGCAAAGGGCTTCTTTCCAGGGACTAGACTCCCAGACGCCAGCTGCTGCCCGACAGGAGATCTTCAGACACACCAGCCGTCTTCCCAACTGTAAGTCTATTGTCCTTACATACAGCTAGCTACCACAAGATATCAGCACTCCCAAAAGGGTAGTAGCGCTCCTAAAGTTTGTATTTGAGTATTGCACCCCTGTGGAAGGGCATTTATTACTCCCACTGACCATGCTGGGGCATTTGTTGATGCAGGAGAGTGTATATATGTATCTCTCCCATTGATTCAGAAGTATATATAGTTCCCATTGATGCAGGGGCATTTATTTCTACTACCAACACCAGGGCATTTATTATCCCCACTTTTATCAGAGGCGTAACTAGAAACCTCAGGGCCCCGGTGCAAGAAAGCATGAATGGCCCCCCACTCCACCCCCCAAAAAAATGCCTTGGGAGTTACCAGGGTAATGCATGTGTATCTTAACTTTATTGCTATCCCACAGGGACTAACAATCCCCGGTGTGATAGCATTCGGAGGTGACAGGCTCTCTTTATGAGCCTGCCCTCCAATACAGAAGATAAAGCACATTTGTGCTCTATCTTGTGTACAGCTCGGGCTGTAACAGCTGACACAGGAGCGCTGCGAGTATAGCAGTCCTGTGTCACTGATCAAGGAGCAGAGCAAAGAACGGAGGTTCTTCACTCTTCATCCTAAACTGCCATGCCGTGGGCTGGGGTCCCCCAGAAGATAAGGAGACCCTGAAAACCACGGCACAGAAGGCAGCCAGCGGTGGGGCGGACAATGGAGGGGGGCAGGCCAGACAAGTCACGAGCAGGCTGCATACAAGTGGTCAGCGGCTGTATAGCTGTACAAAATGGCTCCTGTGCTTTACATTTAGCCCTGCTTGCCCGAAGCAGGGCTCTATGTAGAGAAAAAACAATTGCGCCTGGTGCCTCTTCAGACTGGATGCATGTATACAAAAGATAGGTTGCATTGTCTCGCAGCACAACTAAACACGTGTAAATGCAACGCAAGACATCTCCCTTAAATAAAAACACGTTACATTTTTTGCCGTGAGTGGGGCCTTAGGGAGCCCTGGGTCAGACTGTCAGTGGGCACGCTCTGTATGGCCCACCTCTGGGATTCAGGGGCTGATACTGGCTCCTTGTCATCAATGATGTGATCAACCCAGTTCCCATAAGTTCGCCCATGCTTACTCCTAACTGTGACTGACACCCTACCACATGTGAATGACCGGCCACTACTGATTGGGACAGGTAGGTTGGGGGTGTCAGTCATTATTAGCACAATGATCTGACTGCTAAGCTCCATGTAGATTGATATTCGCACCGCATACATGCTGCCCCTACAATAACACAGAGCACACCTTCTACATACAGTTATGTCACCATGTCTCATCACGTTACATTACGCAACACACATCTCATTAGCTATAAAATACCAGCACGTTATATAAGAGCCGAACCTGCTCCCCAATCCCCCGTCCCCTTTATCACAGCTCCACACTCCTCCCGTACTCACACCTGTGACATGTGACCTCGTCCTTACTTTTCTCCTTGCTGGATACTCCTTCCTACCCAGATAAGGGACCTTAATGACATCACACAGTGGTCATGTGACCAGAGCTATCAGTATCCAGGCCGCACAGTCGCTATGAAGTATCCGGAAGTGAAGGGAGACAAGCTAGGTGAGATGAGCCGATCTCTGCTGGGATCTCTCAGCTTACTGCGACTCAGGCTGGTGGCGGCGGTCACGTGATGGGCGTGTCATCAAGGTCCTGTGTCTGTATAGACAGGAAATATGTGTACCTGTAGAGTGACATTCCACGCTGTTTATAGCGATTATTCCGCTCCGCTACCTAATGATCAACCTGGCCTGACCATGATGATGGAGAGAACATTGATTACAGTGTAGCAGACAGAGGAGCAAAGCAAAGAGACGTTTGTCAGCTGATGTTAATATGAATCTGTTCTCCGCCTACTGATTAACCATTTGTTGTCCGGAGCAATTTTTACACTCACATGATAAAATCTGAATTTCTGTCTAGAAAACAACTTCGGATCCCAAAAGAATTATATATTTTCTGAAAGCAGAGGCCCTGTTGAATAAAAAGATGCTAGTTGCAATTGTTTTATGTCCCACTGTATTTGCACAAATGTTTATCAAACAAGTATTTTTAGGATAAAGTACACTGAAATGAAACACAGTGCACAATATAATGCCCGATTTGTTGGTAAAATATAAGAGATGGGGTCATGCCGGGTAAATAGATACATACGTCCGTAAAACTGCAAAAAACGTTAATAACCATAATTTCCCAAAGGCTGCGCTTTAAACGCTTTTACGGCTCATCAGTTTAGTGTTAACAGTGATTAATGGATCTCGAATTATTGCTCGCACTCCGACACTCACGACGATATGTAACAGGTGTGGCGCAATTTTCACTTTTGCACGTAGGCGCATCAGACGCATGTTTGCGTTGCATGTGCTTGCAGGTGGTGGACAGGGGACTTTAAAACAATATTTTTTTGCATTTTTTATGTGTTACTTTGATTTGTAAAAATTTGTTAACACTCAACTTTATTGCTATCACATAGAGGGCTAACAAGAATGCCCCCTTTATATGACCTGGCCACCCACAGGAACACTTTACCCACATTACCATGGGTCAATTCTTGCAGGAATGCATAGATACATTTTAACATGTTTTAGGCCCAGGTTCAATATCAAAAAGATAGATGAAGAGGCTTATTTATGTACATTTACCAGAAGGCTGTATTTGAAGTCTTCCAATAGAGTCTTGTCCATGTTTGGAGTTTAAAGAACTCGGGGAGCAGTGCAGGGGAGCCGTTTAAGTGCTCGATTTCATCAAGGGTATAAAATAACATAGGTATACTAACCTGAAACCTCACAGCCGGCTGGCTCTTAGACTGATCCATGCAGCCTCTCTTCCCCTCCTCTTCATCGGTAAGGTCCTGTGAATCATCATGTTCTATACACTGTGTATAAGACATGAGGACACAGAGGGACATACTATCGCTGCAGCAGAGGAGGGAGCGCTGTCACAGCCAGCCAGCTGCGAGGTTCAGGTGATTTTTATTTTCATTTTTGCACCTAGATGAAAATGGGCACTTAACCCTTTGCCATGCGGGGGTAGCCCCACTGCAAGGGTTAAGAATAATTTTCCCCAAAGTTCTTCATTAATCATCAGCCATACTGCGTTGGAGTTTACACAGGACTTTCTCTCCTCACTCTTGCTGGTGAACATGGCAGTGAGGAAGTGAAAGGAAGGTGATGATGAGCAGCAACGGAAAGGGGATAGTGGAGGGCAGGCAATTAAAGTGGAACTTAAAGGGGTTCTAAACTTTAAACAGCCCCGATGCTGGCGACGTACACTGTACGTCATCAGTCACGAAGGGGTTAAAATCATTTTAACCCCTTCGTGACTGACAAGGGGTTAAAATCAGGAACTGCTCGTACGGCCGCAAAGGATCTTGGGGCGGGCGCATGCGCAGTTCCGATTCTCGGCCGGGAGACGAGCAGAGACGCAAGATAAGTCTATGGACACGTGCACCCGCCTGCAGATACCGCTGGATCGGAGAGTCAGCGCTGGATCGGAGTGACGTCACACCGCTGGAGGGACACATGAAAACATGGGGAAAGAAGAGGAAGATCGGAAAAAGAGACATCATTTAAGGTAAGTGTTAACATTTACATGGGGGGGAGGGAAAACATTTTTTGCCTTTTATAAATTGCTGGCAGCATTTTATGGCAGAATAAACTCTGGATGTCACTTCTTCCATAAATGCTTCTCCCTGTCTGCTAACATTTTTATGTAAGTGTACACTAAGCTGTGCATGTGTAACCCATGTAAAGTCTCCGCACAATTTTGCGCCAGGATGAAGCAGCTCCCATGTGCATGCTTTGCCAATCAAAATGGCTGAAGACGTCGATCCTGAAAGAAGACCGGGAAAAAAAAAAAAACATTTCTGGCCGCTTTGTTTTGTTGTAAACATAGTATCCATGGATTCCAGTGCATATTGGCACAATATGGAAAAAGCTCCTTGGAGCCCCAAAATGTCTTTTTGGGGCAAAAGACTCTGCTGTTCCTCAACAGATTGTAAGTACATGGAACTTTAAAATATAGCTAATGCTCTGGATAGAGTAGGGAATGGTTACAACTCCTGTCAGAGTTTCTTGCCATCTGTGACCCATTGAGGAAAACTGCCTTCACTTCCTGTTCCATGGACGCAACAGAAAGCTAGAAGAAATCTCTCTAAAGTAAGGAATAAATCTTCATAGATCACTGTCCATTATCCCAATCCTAAATCTACCTTATAGTCTACCTATACTCAGTGTATTTCTACTTTTACAGCCACATTGGGATAACACCTATTTTATATTTGTTACATGTTCCCCTTCACATCGCATAAGCTAAAAAAATGCATCTTGCAGTTTAAATTGCTTTTTACTTGCTAAAATTTCTACTTGGATTCTTCTGGTAGGAGGGCCTGGTGTTAACCCTGTCTATACTGTGCTGGGTCATTTCATTATCATTTAAAGTACATCTGAACACTGCCTAATAAAGGGTTTAAAAAAAAAAATAAACCCTGGTTTCTGTAATGTATGTTAATGAGAGAAAAACATTCAAAATATTTAAATATTCCTCTCTCCAGTCTTTCTATAGGGATAAAGGACTATGACGGAGCTCAGAAAATCAGAAAAACTTGAATTCAGCCATGTTGCCTGCTGCAACAAAACATATAAAAAGGGATTTTTCGATATACTGTGTGAACAAGAACATATAACAAACATATAGAGGGGTTTTCTCAAAATTGACTGCAAAATTAGAAATACACTTTAAACAGACGTGAAGAAACTGACATTTTTTTTGGTGTGTGCCACTCTTTGTTTAGGTCTCATTTACACATGCCAGGCATCGTTTTTTTTAGAAAGCAGCAGTGTGCAGGCATCAGGAGGTGGCAGTATTGCCGCTTCCTGAATGCTTTTTTTTGTTTTTTCCCGATCCCAAATGGATTTTGCATTGCAATACCATGCTGCAACAACATGCCAAGAACTTGGTATGCAGTTGCAGTCACTCAGCATCACCTACTGTTTACATTAAAAGGCTGGCAGGCTGCCAAGTCCCTGGTGCCGGAAAAAATAAGGGGAAGCTGTGATTCAACTGTCTCTGTTTGAAGAATTTCTCTGCAATACCTGCAGCAAAATGGAGCAAATTGGGCCCCTTTTGCAGCACTTACTGTCATTACTTTTGCACGATATTCTAATTATTCGAGTTTCACCTGTAAACACAGCAGACGCTTGTAAACTGTTAGAAACTAACAGAAACCTGACTTTAAAGTCTCTGTTATGATTTTTCTGAATAAATGACTACTTGAATCTAGAGAGGTCAATGATTCCTTGTTTGAAAGCTCTTTTACAGCTTGTTAGGAATATGTTAAAACCCTAATGTTCATAATATGGGAGTGCACTTTGAAGTGGAAAACCAGGCAACAGCTAAGTTCACAGGTGATCTTAATATACGCAGTTTGAACCTGCTAAATGATTTGCAATTCTGGTTGGCCATGTTTGTGATTCCTATACTTCTGCCACACTTCATAGCAACATTCACTTTAGTGTTTCCTGTGTTAGCCTCACAATCATTTTGCCCAACCATCTTGGATCCTGTGGGACTCTCCTGGGATTTAAAACAAATATCAGTGTCCTGTGGATCTGGGATGTGTGCCAGAGTGCTTGTCTATGGGACACATCCCAGATCCATGGTGGAGAGATCTCTGCTGGCAGAGTGATCGGCTCGACAGCTACATAGTTCTGGTGGTGATGTCATGGACATCAGCCTGCCCTCAGAACACTGAGGCCCATCTGTAACCTTTGCAATTCGGCAAACAGCTAAAAGCAGCGACTATACTATTCACTTTTTTCTATAAAATGAACGTGATCAGGTGTGCAGAGGTACTCCAGCACATTGTAAAATCTGTGTGTGCAACAGAAAACATTGCAAAAGTGTATCTCTCCCCAGATAATACTTCCTTGCCCTGCTCATTGATAAACTGTGGCAGTGTTTTAATGTGGCCCTGTGCAAAACATAGCTATCTCACTCCAGCTCTCCTCCCAGGTTCCCTTTATAAGAGGGAACATTTTTATTTATTGCACTAAATCAGAAGTATAATCTTTTTTATACATTACACAACATATACTGTATACACAAAATTGAATATTGTGTTTTGAGGTATATATAAGATGTCAATTAGAAAAGTCATCTGATTTACTTCATATTCTTTTGTTATTTTATCTCATGATAATATTTGCATCAAAAAGTTCAGTTCAGAAAAATAAATACTGTTATTTGTTGCCTCTTTTTCCCATGTATCATTCTTTATTTCTGCCTGCCAGATTTCCTTATTTTGGTCTACGCAAGAGAGGTAATGCATTTAGGAGGCTGTATGAAGACTCCTGAAAGTGACTGGCCTCCTTTAGTTGCATGGATAGTTACTTGTGCGCAGTCTTTATATAAGATTTCTATAATTCACTGTTATTTGTGCAACCTCATTGTTCTTTCTGCTGCCTTACTGATTCACTCAAAGATGGAAACCTTGATGGATTCCCCGAGTTCAGTAAGTTATCATTTATAGTACTGCACGCTTCAAAAGGTTCAATAATCCAAATTCCAAGTTTTGGAAATGTCAGAGTTCATCCTTTTGTTGCATTGCATTTGGCATCTCAGCTGTGAAGTCCGTTCTTATTGTGTAGGTCCTATTGGATTTTTGTCTTTGTAGCTCTTTTCTCATAAGTCCTTGGTTCTGTAGATAACCCAGCTGGCAGAAGGCAGGGGTTTTCCCATGCAAGAAAGAATTAGCAAAGCATGAATCTACAAATGAAAAAGAAAGTTAAGTCAAAACTATGGATACACCTGATAGAACTTCTTCTACAACAAAAAGTCCAACACAGTAAGACCAGGCATTCACAGGATTTAGAAATCTCTAACAGAAAGCCTAACCTCCTAACATTTATAATCGATTATGTCGATTATGTCGATTAGTTGTTGCAGCCCTAATCTGTTCATCCGAGCCATTAACTAAACTTAAGTCCATTCCTGACTAACAGAGCAACCCGTAATGGGTTCCCCACAACAAACAGGCAGCTTTTGTTCTTTTTTAGCATTTTGTCAGGCAGTCAGCCTTTTCATCCAGCCACAGGTTTTTCTTACAGCAGAGACAGCAAAAGAGCATCAGTCAAATATAAAAATGACTTTGTTTCCTGCAGATCAGAGACAAACCATGAAGCACCTCACCATTTCTTGTTAGAAACGTAATGGATACATATACATTGTCTACAAACCTGCCAGCCATTGCATCACAATATATATTTTAGTTGAGTGATTTTTGGCACAGCATAATGGTGTGCATTACTGTGCGATTAAACAACATTTTAACTGGACATTATATGCTGAAGTGTGCAATCTCATTAAAATTAATCATGGTAGGGAGAGAATTCAATTTGGCCATGGGCCAGTTTAGAGAGGGGTTACAACCCGTCAGGTTTTTACTGCTGTTGTGGCTATGAGACAGGAAGTGAAATCTTCATAATCGGACACAGATGGAAAAAAATAAATAGGAGTTACAACCCTACCTTACTCTCTCCAAAATGAAGAAGGTTTTGGCTTTTGTTCGACCTTAAATAGGGGATGCAGTCACGTGATGCATCATGTGACACCCTGGGTAAAACTCTGAAGAGTCCACATCCATGCAACATTGAGGAGGTGCTCTGCTCTTCAAGATGGTAACACATGACTTGTTCTGCAAAGCACTCAATGGATGTGACACAGGGAGATACTATACTGTTTCTCAGCCTCTGTGGGTGAGAGGATTGAGACACTGGTGTCACTGTAGGGTTCTACCCACACACAATGGTAGTGTGGTACAGCACAACAATTAAGGGTACGTAATGCTAAAAATCAGGAATGCACCGACACCAATACTAGCCCAAATGCTCCGATGCTGGAACTTCCAGTGCCGCGAGGGAGCATGGAGCCGGCTTCCCGGGCCAATCAGGAAGCTCGGCACTCAATCATGGCCCGCCTCCTGACCCACCTCCTGGCTTCCTTCACTTGTTGCTAGCAGCTGACTTCCTGCTCAATCAGGAAGCCAGGTCACACGTCATGACCCGCCTCCCCGCTTCCTGATTGGCTAGGTAGCTGGCTTCACTTGTTGCTAGGCAGCCTGGTTTCTTGACCAATCAGGAACCCGGGAGGTGGTTCATGATGTGCCACCCGGCTTCCTGATTGGTCAGGAAACCAGGCTGCCTCGGTACGTGAAGCCGGTGTTCTCTCGATAGAACACTGGCTTCCCAGGCAATTGGGAAGGCAGGTGGCGGGATAAGCTGGGCCAATGGTACCCTGGGATGCCAGTATTGGTATTCGGTATCGGTGCCGAAAAACGGTGCATCCCTACTAGAAATGAAAAAAAAAATCCTTTTGCCTTGCCTATCAATTTCAAATTTGTGAGATATATGACAATGGAAAATGGCGTGTGTGTTAGAGCCAACAAGTAATTAGAGTAGAGTAAAAAGTTAAATGATTACAACATTCTAGTACTGTGAGTTTTTGTTAAGGATTGCCTTCAAAACAGAAAGAATTTATGTCATCACTTTCCAAAATCCACACAATGAAGGGTTTCTTTTTTCTGTAAAGACAACCAGCAGATCCATGCTAATATTTCCTTTAGGCAGAAGCCTACATTTTAGAGGCATTTATTTCATTTTGCATGCAGCTGTTTTAGTCCTTTTGGCCATAATCCTTGCACGTCTGTTTTATACCTGTGCCATAAATAAATAACTCTGGTAAAATAAGTTCTAATTTACACACCATATTGGGTATGTAAATTATCACTAAAAAGCTGTTATGTATGGAGAGCTGCTGCAAAGTATAAAAATCTTACCTTGCAGCATGAATGCTCCTACACATAACGCTGGACGCTGCAGGGAGTAACGTTAGTGACTTAAGGAGAACTATGGGGTTAGGGCTTTCCCCCATAGTTCTGCTAAGGGTAATGGTAGGACACAGGCTAGAGTCCTCCCGTCACCCAAAGCTCAGTATACCGCGAGCTACAGCTCACGGTATACAGAGATGCTGCAGCTGAAACGGATCCCGACAATTCTGTCTGGATCCACCCAGCTGCGTGACAGCTGGCTCTGCCTATCTAGAGGCAGAGCCAGCTGTACCCGCCCCCTCCCCCGTCCATTCCACCAGTCAGCACTGGAGGATCGGGCAGGGGCGGGGGGAATCCAGTCCCTCCCCTGTCACGGCAGAGAGCCGTGACAGGATCAAGAAGTGAGCGAACGCCGGTATGTGTTCGCTCACTTCCCGATCTACTGAGCCGACCTGTGACAGTTTTATTGTCACAGGTCGGCTAGAACTATGAGGATGAGTGAAAATCACTCACCTCATAGTTCTCCTTTAAGCAGTGGAGTGCTCCAGTCATATCCCCGCCCCTCCTCACTACTTGTCCATTCACAATATGTGACATTCTGTGACTGGAGGACGAGAGGAGGGGGCAACAATGTACTATCAAGCAAAACAGAAGACAAACGCACTCAACAATACGTCACCAGCTTTACAGCAAGGTGCACACGGAATGGGTTTTAAACAGTAAAACAGCAAAAGGTTTTCCTGGCACACTCACAAGCTAGCATGTAAAAAAACTTGTCTCACACTAAGGTTAAAAACAGAGGTTTGGATACACGTCTTCTGCAGAAAATGTGAAAGCCGCCAAGGCACCTCTTATAGTGCTGTCCTAACTCTAAACGATCAGAGTCTCCATCTTGGACCACATGGGGCAGAAGATAAGGGATCCCGACCATTCCGTGTGCACCTTGCTGTAAAGCTGGTAACGAATTGATGAGTGTGTTTGCCATCTGTTTTGCTTGACTGATTTGGTGCAGTGATGCATGGGGGGTCTCAGCTGCCATTGGGATTTGCGGGATCCCTTGTGCGTCTCTGTGCCTTTAAGGGGGGTTGGGCTTCCTCCTGACAAACCTGCACCCAATTTTATCTTCTGCCCCATGTGCTCCAAGATGGAGACTCTGATAGTTTAGAGTTAGGACCGCACTATAAGAGGTGCCTTTCACCTCTTATAGTGCGGCTTTCACATTTTCTGCAGAAGACGTGTATCCAAACCTCTGTTTTTAACCTTAGTGTGAGACAAGTTTTTTTACATGCTAGCTTGTGAGTGTGCCAGGAAAACTTTTTGCTGTTTTAACAATGTAACATCATCTCCCCTCCTACAAAACACAGAACGCCTTGTATTCTTTGAGCAAAATAAAAGGCATTTTGTGATTGGGCAAGTAGTGAGGAGGGGCAGGGATGTGACTGGAGCGCATCCCTCACTCCCCGCAGTGCCCAGAAGCTCAGCGTTATGTGTAGGAGATGTGTGCTGCAAGGTAAGATCTTTATGCTTTGTAGCAGCCATGCACACATAACATACAACTTTTTAGTGATAATTTACACACCCGGTTCAGTGTGTAAATGTTTTTTTTTTTAGCGGTTTTAACACCCCCTTGCCGTCTGTGTGAATGAGCCATAATGAGAAACAAGCCTCTTGTTTTTTTTTAAATCTGTAGTGAAGACAATTAATTACCCTCCTACTAAAGGAGGAAAAAAGCCTTTACTAAATAGGAATCCAGAATATTTTTAGAGTTTGGAAACATTTTTACTGCTGCACACTTACAGCTTCCCATACATTCCTTATACAGACCTGCAAAGAAAGCTCTCAGGTCTGTTTGTAGACAGTTTTCAAGAAAACGCCGAAGTGGTAACACATGAGCATTAGGTGCAGTCCAGTCTGTAAGAAAATCCTCAACCACATGGTGAATCTTTTCAGGGCGTGGTAAAGACCACTTTTCTGGACGTGCCTCCATTTGCTCCTCTGTAGTGTAAAAGATATGTAGGAACATGTCACAAACCAATAAAATACATATTTAGCTTTATCAACATAAACTAAAACGAAACCTTTTGGAGAATGCCATAAATATTATAACACACTTAATAAACTATTAGCATTTTTTATGTTGTGTACAAAAAATGATACATTTATAAACACATAATGAACCCTACATACTGTATGTTTAACATTTATAGCAGGCCCCGTTCTATAGCAAATATATATTTATTTCTATACAGATTAATATCCAGCTGTAAATTTGGAAGAGCCACATTGTTATAAACCTTCAATACCATGTATACAAAAAGGTTACAAAAATCCCAGCAAGTATAAATAAATTGCATCAACCATTGATGTTCCACTTGCTACAAAATTATCAATTATCAAAAGTCAATGGACAGAAGGTAATCCAACTGATATGCAAATGGTAGTAAGTTGGGATCATTCATAAGAATGTACCGATAGGTTAACATATACATCGCCCAAATGAATAAATCTCAGGTGAATCCCTTATCTCATACGTCAGCCACTCAGAACACAGATGATCTTAGTGTTGTTGCTCCAGCGTGTCACCATATATGAAGCTCAATACTCCCTCAGGTAATGAATACTTGATTAATACAGTACACTTCAAATATCTAACAAAGAGCTATGCCTCGTCTCCATAGATGCATCCCCAAGTCACTAGGCTATATATAAATGTTCACAAGATAGGAGTGCGCACAGGGTGTGCCTGGGCACACCCTTATTACGGAAACTGCAACCGCAGGAGACGGGTTTTTAACCAGCAAAAAAAAAAAAGAAAAGAAGAATTTTTTTTTTTGCCTATGGCATGATGTGCATTAAAAAGCTGTCGGTTGGTTGGTGCACACTAAAAATTTATTTGTTTAAATTTTGCTGCCAGCCGGCGGCTAGATTGCGCGGTCAGCAGCAGAATGTAAATAATGTGGAGAAATAGCCAGCCTGCTATTGGCTGTTTCAAATTGCAGTAGCAGGCTGGCTATTGTGCCCGCCCACTGAGCAGAGGAGTGGACCTGAGAAATAACTTTCTCTCAGGTCCGCTCCTCTGCTCAGTAGGTGGGGTTACAATATAATAATTTTAAATAGTCAATAGCAGGCTGGCTATTGAAACCCCACCCACCAAGCAGAGGATCGGACCAGAGAGAGAACTTTCTCTCCCCGGCCGCTGTTCTGCTTGGTGGGCAGGGTTTTAATAGCCAGCCTACTATTGGCCATATCAAATTGCAATAGCAGGCTGGCTATTGTTTCCACCCATTGAGCAGAGGAGCGAACCTGAGAGAGAACATTTTCTCTGAGGGCTGCTCTTCAGCTCAGTGGGCAGGGCTTCAATAGCCAGCCTGCTGGCTATTGCTCCCGGCTACTTCCATTCACCTGTCGGCTGTGGAAGCTAGCCGGCAGGTGAATGGGGCTGCGGGGGGAAGCGGGGCGCTGCGGGGATGGTTGCTTGAGAGTTACTATTAACTCTTAAGCAATCAGAGTGGGTGCTGCATAACTGTGAATTTACTGTATTTTGGACCCCTGTGTGAAAAAGAACATGAAAAGTGCACACATACTTACAAAAATTGCATTCCATGTCCTCAGGTTTTAAGTTAACAGAAACTAAATAAAATTTACAAATCACAAAAAAAGCTCTCATTACCTGTTGGCAGTTGTTTGTAATAATAAATCACAGGATGAAGAAAGTTGGAACGCCATGCTGCTTTTGCATCTCCAATAGCGCGATTATAATAAAATACATCCTTGTCTGCTCCTGAAAAATTCTTTCCATATTCCATTATAAGGACAAAAAATCCTGTGCTGTATACTTTCCTGCCAGTGCTTTTCTCTAACAAAGGAAGAATGCCTACTGGCACTTCCTCTAAATATTCAAATGTGCTGGCATCCCTGGAAATCAAAAGAAATAAATTATGATTGTTTGCATGCAGTTACTATATAAAATGACACAGAAAAAAAGTAGTTTTGTAATAACAGTTCATTTCCTTTCTTAGAGCCCATTGACGGGGGCATTGCACATTCTATTCAAGAACCATGGGTTATAGTGCTGTCTACAGGAGGATCATACACTAGGCACAATAAAATGGAGACAACCCCTAAGGGCTATAACCTCTCCAATAACATGCATGCCTATGTTGTAACAAGCAGTATCCTAACACCAAAACAACTAAAGGAGAGGGACCTATGTTTCTCAATGGGCTCTGCAAAAGGGACTTCTCATTGCATTTCTCTATCACTCATTGAGGGATTCTATGAACCATGAACCATGGGACATCCAAAAGTGGGCAAAACCACAACAAAATTAATATGCGAACCAAAGCCCAAAAACAACTCACAGAGCTACCTGCAAGACCTTGCATCAACACCAGAGTCGCCAAGAAAAGAGCATTAGGCCCAGCTGAAACTCCCTCTTCAGAGACGGGGGTGATTTGTCCCATGGCAAGAGAATATTAGGCTGGGCAAATGACAACATCAAGAGGACAAGAGAACACCATCAAACCCAGAACTTTCATGCAACTCTGCAGATTGCTGGTGCACCTGAGAGAGGTTTGTCCAACTTCTTCCCGGGCAAGAAAATACTGGCATGAGAGGTGTCCAGGACAACATCCAATATTCCAAAGGGATCAAAATCCAACCGAATATCTCCAAAGCCTGAAGAGTGATGCTCACATTAGATGCCAGTTCTAGTGTCGACTGCTCTTGCGGAAGCAAGTCCGCCACTTAACCAATGCTTGCAATGCAAGGGTTAAGACTGGAGCCAGCACCCTGATAAAATCTATCTGTGCCAAAAAGAGGCCAAAGTCAAGAGCCACAAAGTCATAATGATCTCCCATGATTTAAAGGAACTTCTGATGAGCGGGGGAAAAATGGGGACGTGAAGATATGCATTTTGAATATCTATGGATTCCAAGAAGTCTTCTTGGTATTTGACTGGGCAGACTTCATCCTGAACGTCTGGAGACGCACAAAGGCTTTGAATGCTTTTAAGTCCAGAATAGGGCTTTCAGTTTTGGAACTGTAAAAAATCCTTACAAAAACCACTGAGCCTTTCCACAGGATTGCCTGGCACAATAACGCCCTTTGAGAACAGCCCCTAAATGGGCTACATAGAGGCCCTGCAAATGCTCGGGGGACACCTAAGCACCTCCTTCCTCCACCTCCATTCATTAAACAACCAGATGTTTGCAAAGGCTGATAAGCTTCCCTCCACACTTTAGGTTACAAGTGGGGATAAACACGCAGAGGAAGGCTTGTCTGCAGACTTAGAGCCCTTTCCCTGCTGGTCTCTCAGCCTGGCGATAGCAGCATAAATGCCCCCCTGTCCTTTAGAATCGGATCTGGACATGCTGGTTATTATTGAGCCTGAAAATGGGGCCCCCTTTGGAGTTAAAGGAGAACTATGAGGTGAGTGCTTTTCACTCACCTCATAGTTCTAGCCGACCTGTGATAATGAGACCGTAAACAGGTCGGCTCAGTAGATCGGGGAGGTGAGCAAACACATACCGGCGTTCGCTCACCTCTCGATCCTGTCACGGCTCTCTGCCGTGACAGGGGAGGGGCTGGATTCCCCCCGCTCCGATCCGCCAGCGCTGACTGGCGGAACGGACGGTGGAGGGTACAGCTGGCTCTGCCTTTAGATAGGCAGAGCCAGCTGTCAGTCACGCAGCTGGGCGGATCCCGGCACAGTTGTCGGGATCCGCTTCAGCGTCTCAGTATACCGCGAGCAGCTGCTCGCGGTATACTGCGGCGTCTCAGTATACCGCGAGCTACAGCTCGCGGTATACTGAGCCTAGGGTGTCGGGAGGACGCTAGTTTGTGTCCTCCCGTTACCCTAAGGAGAACTATGGGGAAAAGACTTAACCCCATAGTTCTCCTTTAATATCGGAATCTGAGTTTCTTCCTTCACTTGCTGAGAAACATGTTCAGTCGCTAACACTAAATTCTAAGCAAAAAGGTTGTTTCTCCTCAATCAGGCAGTCTGCGACCATTATAATTGCAGTTTTAAAACCTGCTCCCACACTTAGGAAAGTGTCTGGCCCTGGCTCTTACAAGACCAAGCACTTTGCTATGTTAGGGACTGAGAGTCGCCCTGGGAATACGGCAGGGTATTTATGCACAAGGCCCGCTGAGGGCTTTTTGCAAAGTCAGAAGCAACTCTATCCGTTCCAAATGATCCCTTTCTGTAAAAAGTCTCCAATAAAATGGTCACTGGAACTCCAGGGAGTCCAGACATCCACTCAGTCCCAGACACACATAGAGAGGAGGGGATCCCTTAACTATAAAGTTCTTTCTGCACAGCATACACACCTATTAAGTCTTAAAAGACAGTTAGGCAAAGCAACCGCCACAGGTCTGGATTTGGAGAGAACCCTTCGGGGGAACCCATAGTGAGAAAATTACTGACTTGACACATACAGCAGAGCACTGTGTAGGACACATCCAGATCTGCCACTGCAGGGCTGTCATAGAGAGAACACCAATATACCTAATGAATTGGGAAAACCTGCACTTGGTGGCTGAAGAGACTTCCAGGATTGATATTCAGCCTGTATCTGCCAGCAAACTGAGGCATGCTTTGGTATGGTAGGTGTTATAACCCCTAGGGGCTGGCCTTTAGTTTTTGTGCCTACCGTCCTTAGGCAGCAGTATAACCCATGGTGTTTCACAAGGGCTCCACGTGCAATAAAAAGCATTAGGATCAGCAGATGTTTTGTGAGACATTGTGAGAGTGATAGCTCAGTGTTAGAGATCATTAACTTTTACCAACCAATCAAATTCCATCATGTACTGGTATGACTTTATCACAATGAATTCTGATTGGTTTCACTTAACCAGTTGACATCCGCGGTGTTAAACCCCCTTCCCATCCAGGCCATTTTTCAGTATTCAGCGCTGCGGTTGGCTATGGACCCGCTGATCGCCTATATGTGAAACACCCGGTAACGGGTGTGTTTAATCGTCGGGTCTTTTCTGCCCGTGCGTGCCCGCAAGGGGGCGCGCGCGAGCAGAAGAAAATTGCCGTCTGGAGACGGCAACCCGCAGATGTAGCAGTGCCGTCCGTCCGTTTTTTTACTAGGGGCGGACGGCAAGAGGTTAAGCAATAGTGTATTTTTACATAATAAAAGACCCTTTAGTTTAATATCTGCAGTATTATGGGTGGACATAAAGATATAATGGCAGGAGATGTATGCTCTTTTAAGATAATCCTCATTTGAGTAAAAAAAAACCTAATAAAAAACTTTTCTTTAAATATTTGGTGCTACGGTGCTTTCAGTATTCTCAACAATGGTACTTCCTGGTCTGAATCCCCAAGTTCTCAACCAGATTTATATTGTGACCATTACTATAAACATTGCAACCTGCAGTCATCTTCAATCATATATTCATTGAAAAAAATGTCTTACTCTCCAATAAGAATGAAATCAGCTAAGATTTCAAACATCTGGTAAATACCCGATCCTTCATTCATTCGTTTGGCCAGTAAATTCAGGAGCTGGGAGATGGGATAACAAGTTGCTGGCCATGGGATATTATGGTAACGATTTTCAGTCAACCGATGGACAGATCGAGCTAGAAAAAGAACACGTTTTCATTTTATATTGTTACTATGCTTTTAAATAGTATACTTAGTTGCCTACGTCACCGACACTTAAGTGACCATGCCAAAACGCCAATGCTCAATGCCCATACTCATGTAGCCTGATGCCTTGTTTGTACTTTTTGTACCCTTCTTGTGTTTTGATACTGAATGTTATGGAACCTGTTAAAAATACTAATAAAAACTGATTCAACACTAAATAGTATACTTATGTTGATTGCTTTTGTTATTCATGAATGGTGAATTGATGCAGTAAACTCTATTTGAATGAGCAGACTTTTACCAACCAGTAAATGTAATGCAATGATGTCTGAAAAAACATTTTGATATGTAGGCTGGGTGACAACAGGTGCAGGACATAATAACCTCTTTTCAAAAACAGTATCACATTTATCTCGATAATTATTTGACCTTTCTGTGAATGCTTCTGATTTTACAAAAGGGTGTGCAACATGTTAAAAGGTATATTTTGGTTATACAGGTGAAACTCGAATAATTAGAATATCGTGCAAAGTTCATTTATTTCACTAATGCAACTTAATAGGTGAAACTAATATATGAGATAGACTCATTACATGCAAAGCAAGATAATTCAAGCCGTGATTTGTCATAATTGTGATGATTATGGCTTACAGCTCATGAAAACCCCAAGAACCCCAAATCCACAACCTCAAAAAAGTAGATTATTACATGCAATCAATAAAACAAGGATTGTACATAGAACAATATCGGACCTCTGAAAAGTACAAGCATGCATATGTACTCAGTACTTGGTTTGGGCCCCTTTTGCAGCACTTACTGCAATTACTTTTGCACGATATTCTAATTATTCGAGTTTCACCTGTATAGGTATAGCCTGATGGACTGTCAGCTCATGGCTTCTTAAATGTTGTGTATATGTCAACAGTAAGATCTTCTTGTCATGATATTCAGACTTTGTTTGTGTCTCCCACCTGTCCTACCCACCTCTGCATGCTCCAGAACCTTTTGTTGCATTCTCCATCATATAAAAAAAAAAAAAAAATGAAGCAGGAAAGTGGAAACCCCTCAAATTGGCCACAGGAAATGTGCAGAACCTGGCACAATACAGTCCCTCGAGAGATATAAATGATCAGTTGGATTAACTCTCCAGCATTTATAACAATATTAGTTTTCAGCAGATTGACCCTTATAAAAAAAAGTATATATATGTTTATGCAGTATGTGTGTGTCATTATATATATATATATATAGACACACACATATTTCTGCCTTTAAAAAAAAAATAAAGGAAATTTTAAATCAATTGTGCGTGAACTTTTAGTGAATTTGTCTTTTAAGAAATCCTCCACCCCCTGATTGTAGCCTGCTGTGTTACTTGCCTTCCTACCTATGGGTGAGCTGTAGTTAGCTGACCTTCAGAATATGGATCACCTATAGGAATGAACCAGCCCACGACACTAAGAAAGGGAGCTCACATGCACAATTTCAGAATAAAAGCGGTGTGGTTCTGAGCAGTGCCACATAGTGAAGATCGCTGGAATGGGGAAGAAGACAAGCATGTTATACGGCAGGCTGCAAGCCGGGGGTGGGTGTAGGGTTTATTAACAAACATGTTTACTAAAAGTGAAGTTGCCCTTTAAGGGCCTGTTCACACAACGTCCGTTTTCTGTGCTGACCTGATCCGTACGCTCCTGCACTAAGAATGCATCCCAATGTATCCCTATCTGTTTTATGGGCTACAGTTCTCACGTGCGCAGTTCGTTCAGGTTACGACAGAAAAATACTGCATGTCACATTTTGTACAGTCAGGAAACGGTCCGGAAACGCAAAACGCATCAAAAACGCACTGCGCTGCAGCTAACATACTGAAAGCATCAAAAACGCGGCAAAACACATAGCACCTCGTCTGCTGATCCGGACCTGAGACTCATGTGAACAGGCCCTAAGGCCTGCCTCTTTTTAAGGCCTGCGAAATGTCACAAACCATGTGCAGTGAGTCGCAAACATTAATATGTCACATGAACATTTAAAAAGAAGACGCCCTAACATAGATACAACAACTCTGTGGTTAGTTAGCATGACATTTCGATCTTTGCGCCTACAAATTTTGTCGCAAACACATTCCTAAATTCCCCCCATTGTCATTTGAAAACACATGTTCCAAGAAGTTACACCTGCAGTGAATGTCTGTTGAATGTCACATTCACTGCTTTATAAATATACCTTTATATGTTTTGATTGAAGAAAGCTGTAAAAAAAAAACAAAAAAAAAACAACAACAAAGCTGATTTACTCACCAGTATAACGAAAACCATGGATGAATCCACCAGCAGATTTGCGGAAGTCAATGCCATGGCTGGCAGCACCCACCACAAACAAACCTGGAGTATGTTTAGCTTCATAGTTCGCATTCAACAAGGGATATTTTTTCTTTAGGCTAACACCTGACTTTAGTCTAATACACCTGAAAATAAGATACAACATTCTAGAATTTAAACATAAGCTGACAAAAATGATTTGTAAAGTATAAAACAGACATACTAATAACTGGGAGCAATAAATCATGCTGTGAATGGGTTTCTGGTTTTAATTAACATCATGGAGCCAATATGTTTTCCCTCATGTAATGGCAGACTGTAAACATGTTTTTATGGTTTGTAAAGTGCTACAAAATGTGTTTCCATTATATAAATGAATAGCATAAATAAAATCTGATGAAATATAAATCATTATCTAAGTAAGCTTTTTATAAATCCTTTATTGTAAGCAAAATCTACCTGTAATACCTAACTGTAATGAAATGCACTACAAAGCCTTGAAGGTTGACTAAGTCTGCCAATACACCTTAGAGGACATTGAGATGTGCAGGCACAATCCAACTGCAATCTAAAAGGTGCCCATACACCTTACGATTATCTGCCCCGATTATCGAAAGGTTCAATCAGCGGTAGTTACAAAAAAACACCTGGACGACTTGCGGTAATTGACCGCAATTATTTTCGTTTGCGCATGCGCACTGTTAATCGTACGACTTTTGACGGACGGAAACGCCACAAAACATGCGAACATCGTACGATCGACCAAAGTTTTCAAACATGCTTGACCGTCAAAAGTCGTACGATTGTACAGTACTATCGGTTGGGCACTCTATTCACGCATTACGATTGTCGTACGATCGCATCGTACGATTATTGTAAGGTGTATGGGCACCTTAAGTCTGCAAAGTGTGTGTGTGTGTGGGGGGAGGGGACCTCTCCTAAACCTTTGCTAATACTAATGCCACTAACTTCATCAGCAAAGCATACCTGTTGGCGGGACTATATGAAAGGTCTGGAAAACATTGCCATATGGTTACATCCTTCCTCTGCCAATAATACCAGACTTATTAACTACTGCCACTATTTGTTCTTCTAACCTGGAGTTATTCAAATAAAGGACTTTTCTAATTTATCTAACCGGTTAGTGTAATCAATGGTATGAGGGGTACTGTTTTGAATCTAAAAATTACCTCCAGGTTAGTCTATTAATCATACAACACTCTGCAGTTAGGCAAAAGTTTATATATTGTGGAAATGGGAAAGTCAAAAAATAGCAGTAAACAAGATTTCAAGGAAGTCTACAAATGTATCATCATGGTAAACAGCCTCTAAAATATATTATTTTTCATACCACTCTCTGTACATTTGAGAGACTGTAGTGATATATGAAAATCTCGGAAAGTCAGCATAATTTACTAAATTCAGACAGGGTCTCTAGAATGTTAAGATAAATATTTGATCTCCGACAGCCAAAAACGTGTCAGTTTAGATTAAATACCTAGAAACATATGACTTGAGACATATGAAACAAATGACTTGTAGATATAATATTTTTCAGGTCTTGGGGAGTCCTGCTAAAAATCATTTCAAGGGTTCCTCTGAGAAAGGCTTCAAACTTTGAAATATATTTCTAACTAGTAATAGTTTTATAGTATCCACATAAGTCCGCCGCCCTATGGAAATATTTACTGAGAAAGCAAGAATCCAGCATAGGTAGAAATAGCTCACTGCACGTAATCCTCATCCAAAGCACATGGTATATTAAATGGTGTTTAGCCTGTTGGAAAGCTACATCATACCTACTTTGCGGCTCAGACCATGCTACATTTTTAGAGCCCAATGAAACCCTCTGTTTTAAGAAATATGGGTCTCCTTTTTACTTTTTTTTTAAGTTCCTAAGTGCTGCAACTAGGGTTAAAATACCCTATGCTGCCAGCACATAGAAGAGTCAGACCATGGCTCACTCACACAAAGCAGTGGTCTGCCTCTCCAGCGATCTGACACACTCATGAACCTTGCTCTGATCACTAGCACTCACATTTCTTGAGCAGCACTATTATTTGGAACAGTGTTTGACAGGGTATTTAACCCTTGCTGTAGTACTTAATAGTGAAGAAAAATAAACAAACAAGCCCCGTATTTATTGCAGCGGACTGCTGCACTAAAGTAATAATTAACAAGGGTTCAATTTGGCTTTAAAGACAACAAATTATTGCACCACAAATATGCAAATAGGTTGTCTATGAATGTTTACCATTGTCAATCTACATTAAACAATAGCAAAAAAATATTGTTTACCTTACAATTTATAAAAATACATTAAATACATTCAAATAAATCACATACTATATAACTTCTATGTGCCAGTAAGGTACAGTTCTTATCTATGTGTTGCATTTTTGGTGCAGTTTCCAGGAAATGCATCTTCTATAGAGATTAATGGCACTGCAGGGAAAATAAAATGACAAAGGCACTGCACTAAAAGAAAAATGCAAGCTGGGAATAGGTCCTTAATTTAATTTTCATTTACTCGTACCTCATCACCGCAAATTTGTGGTCTTTGTTTACTTATTGAACACATAGATGGGAATGCTTGTACTTTCTAACCAGTTAAGAACATATGTATGATATTTATATAATATATACACACACAATGATTTTTGTATCATATCCTGCTCTGCATGAATAAAAAGAAGAAAAAAAAAATGATTATTACTTATCAAAAACTGAGAAATCAAATTTCCAACCCAAGCAACGAATGACCCGATCATATGGCTCTCGAGCTGCAAAGTTATCTAAATTATCCTTTGGAAGAACGGTAGAAGGATTAATTGTGTCATTATTTGTAAAGTTATAATCCTTTTTTAGATAATGCTTGTGGGTAACATAGAGTTTTCCAGAACCATCGCGGACTAATGCCAGGTCAGATATATCACCTTCTAAAAGCCCATCCAAGGACTTTAGCTGGTACGTGTCTAAAAGTCCATTGTTGATGGCCCTGCAAAAAAAAACAACAACGAGGAAAGGAATGCATCAAGTCTTTTTGAAAGATTCATTTATCCATGACTGCACCAGAAAAAAATGTCAAGTCATTTCTGTACATTATCATACTGAAACTAGTAAAAGCACTCATTCCTTTACTTAATGACATAATTATTTCACTCACCTTAAATCTCCCACATAGTGTGTAGACCAAGAGAGACGAACTCTTGAGCGACCAAGCATATGTATAAAATTGGTATAGCCCAGGATGTTGTCAGCTGTTTCAAACGCAGAGTTCCCGCGTCCCAGAATAAGAATACTCTGCCCTGTAAAATTGTGAGGGTCTACAGACACAGCCTCATAACCCTCAGTGTATTCTGCACCAGGAAAGTTTACCACATTAGGCAAAGATAAGCCACTGGCCACCAACAAAACACTGAAAGAGGCAGTAAGAAACCAAGAGTTACGCCAACAAAAAAGTAAATGATCCTCAAATACATTAAATACAAGCTGACTGGATGCCATTACTATTCATTAAAATTTTTTCCATCCAGCTTCTTCAAACTTCTGATCGAAGGATGCCAGACAGAAGGGTGGTGACAAGGCCACTCAGGGTGCAAATGTCAGCCATTTCATCAGGAACTGGCCAACCAGATTTAGCCTTCTCTCCCATGCTATGTGTGTATCTGAAGACTCACATTGCATATTCTCATAGTGCTGTCAGCTATAAGTAGAAATGCTCTTAATATCGAAGAGTGCTGCTAATTTTGGGGCTTTTAAGCATAAAATCAAGTGGCTGAAGTCAGTACCCAATGTTATATAATAGAACCTTCGAGATGGGCAGATCGTATGTTTTTTTAATTACCTTACAACCATCGCAAGACAAAAATCTTGAGATGGTTGTAAGGTGTATGGCCAGCTTAACTCATATTAATGACACTAAAAAAGATAATGGAACATTAATGACACACTGATCAAGAATTACATACCTATTTTTTAAATCTATTATCAGTTAAACTAAGTGATATAGCAGAGTACCAATTATAAAAAATCATCTCAAACATTTGACGTTCTAGGCTTTATTTGTTTTAGCTTACTTGCACTCATGTTCTTGTCCTGTTTGATCCAGAAGTAGAAATTGAAGTCCATTCCATGCATCTGGGTTGGTTTTTATCCTGACGTTTTTGACATCTGTTCCATAATGCACATTGATACCCATACTGAAATTTTGTAAATATCTCACCATATCATCCGCATGTGGAAAGAAATCATGTGAGTAATGCCCAAAAAGCAACTGTTCATCTTTGCTCAGCAGAGAATTCCAGTCATGACGAAGGTTAAATTCTTTGTTTTTCCGACCAGTAAATTGTTTGTTTATGCTGATTAATTTACGGTGCCGTGGCAGGTTAATAAAGAAGCTACCAGGTCTTTGTTCTCTTTCAAAGACTACATAATCCCTTCCAGAATCTTCAAGAAACTTTGCAATCTGAAGCCCTCCAGGGCCAGCTCCAAGAACACAGTAATCATAGGAGTATGGCTTTGTGAACACAGATGGAAGGCTTAAAAGAAAAATGATCTGCACGGCCTGCATTCTGCACAACAAAAGATGTAAAGTTACAACATTCAAATAATAGTTGGAAAGATCTTTAAACATTAATGTTATGTACAATAAGACAACAGAAAGTTGATATGAACCATAATATCTCTTAGGTCATGCACTTTCCATGCATTAATACACTCTCAAAAGCATGCAGGTGTGCACCCAGCCTTCATAGAAAATAACGAGGCTTTCAAATTTGTTTTTTTTGTAATTCAACAGTTAAAACAGACAGTTATATTTTATTTTATAATTAATGTAACACTACACTCAGGAGTTAAATCATGCATTCAAGTACCCCATTAATAAAACTGTATCTTATTTGTGTATCACTTGGCTGTAGTTCCTCAAATCATCTCTGAATTCATGCCGACACTGTCCTTCCTTCTGGAGGGTGGCTACTTTTGTTCCCTATGGTCCCTGTTGGTGTGTTGTAAAGTAGCCACCGCTCCAAGCTCACTCTTGTGATAGACTACAATCTCAATACAAATTAGTAAACTTAACATGAGATTGTGGTCCATCATAGGAGTGAGCTTGGAGCGGTGACTACTTTACAACACACACAGGGACCACGGGGAACAAAAGTAGCACCGTGTCAGCACTGTATTATCTATGAAACACTAGATCTCAACCAAAAGGACACTATAGAAGTCAGCTCAAATTCAGAGATGAATTGAGGATCTATAGCTGAGTGATATACAAATAATCTACATTTTTTATCATAGTTAAGGTACATGAATGCATTTTTAAGATTTAACTCTTGAGTTTAGTGTCAGTTTAAAACAGCTGATTGCAGACATCCCAAGTCTCCCGGATGGTCCGGGAGTCTCCCGCTACTAGATAACGGCTCCCGGACGCCCGCAAGAGAGACATTTTATCCCGGAAAGGATTGGAACCTTTCCGGGTCTGATGCTCTCACTAGCTCTGCTGAGTATCAATAAAGTTTTCAGCTGTAAGGGGAAAAAAAAGTTTGTGCCGCTGGCTGGTCAGTGGGAGGGGTTTAGGCACGGCAGGGCGGCCTGTGATTGACTGGAGACAAGAGTCCCTGAGCTAGCTCTGCAGACACCTTGTGATGAGTGCCGAGGGGGAGCCGATAGAAGACGCCTGTGGAGGGTGAGTGGCACACTTCCTAGTCTTGCCATATACTGTGTTAATAATCACAAATAAAATAAAAACATAATGTAATTAATAATAACATTAAATAATATAATTAATAATAATAAAATGGTATAATATCTACTATGTTTGTGTGTATATATATATATATATACATACATACACATACATACACAAACTCACACATATATACTATTATAATTATTATATTATTTTTTATGTTATTATTAATTAAATAATATTTGTAATATTTGTATTTTATTTGTGATTATTAATATTATATGCTGCTGCTGTCAATCAGCAGAGGTGGACCTGAGGTGCTCCTCTGCTGATTGACAGCAGCAGTGGGTGGGTACAAGAGCAAGCCTGCTATTGGTTATTGCAATTTGAAATTACCAATAGCAGCCTAGCTATTCATTCCCCTGCTAGTTAGTTGGTTTGTTTTATTGTGAAGGTGGCCGACGGCCGCTGTCAAAATAAAAAAAAACAGAAGGTACCTCCCTGAAATGAGAACGTACCTCCCTGAAATGAGAAGGGCACCTCCCTGAAATAAGGTTTTGCAGGTTGGGATGTCTGTGATTGTTCAGTAGTGTGTCCAATGTGTCGAAAATGCTGCCATGCAAGTGATATGCATTATTTTCACTGGAATACACCCCCAGTGGCCAGAAAACAGAAGCCACTGTTCACTTCTGCATTGAACCAACTTTGTCCCTGATAACAATTGGAAAACTTCATATCACCAATTCCACAAGGCTTCTGTAGTGTTACTGAAGACACAGATATCAGCATCTAACACAAACACAGTTAAAAATGTGTTTTCAAGTTACCCCAAGTCTGCCTGTTCTGTCTCGGATGCTTGTTACCTGTGTGAAACTCGACATGCAGTTAAACTCTCCTAGCGTTCTATAAGCCAGACTATATGGAAAAAAATCTTGAAGTTTTATTAATAAAACAGACTGGGAAGCAAGGCATAAAATCATACAATCAGAATGCATATAATAAAGCAAACTCATTTCCTGATGGTTGGAAGTCCAAGCTCCCCAGCAATGCTGCCTGAGAAGAACATAGGTTGTCCTCCACTAACATGAACGAAATATGGTGACTGGCTTCTTTCAGGTGCTTCTCCTTCCTCAGAGTCCTCAAAATGGAGCTTGGCTTCCCAGGATGCACCTGTATTCTAATTCTTATGATAAGGGATGATGGAAGGATGGAAGCCTTAGTGAGCCAAAAACACTGCTAAGGCTGTTAAAGAATATGAAGCACCGTTGCTTGGCCACTGGGTGCAGCTCAAAGCAAAAACAATAGGAACATCAATAAACTTGATGAAGTTCTAAGCTAGAGGCATGGCACTGCAAATGTGGTAATGCCATTGTACCTGAACCAGATAAAATGTTTCCACTTGTCAACAGTCCAGTGCTGATGTGCTTAAACCAACTTTAAACACTTTTGGCAGTTTGGCATGGTTAGGAAAAATGTGTGGTTATTTGCTGTTATACCCTATAAAGCAAAGAGTACACGGGAGTCCGTGGGACTGCTGTAATATGGACTGGCAAATTGCTATAAAAACCCAAGGTACCAGAGGTCTACCAGTTTTCCCTGCTATAGGGATCCTGTATTGTGGATATTTTGATGTCTTACTCTCTGGTTTATTTATTGTATATTGCTTCTTCCTAGTGGTCTGAAAAACTCGGCTTATACTCGAGTATATACGGTATATCACTAACAGGTGACCGTGGAATATTTAGTAGCACGGCATTTCATGGAACACCTGAATCCAATGATTTGGAGGGGGTGTCCCCAATACTGTTGGTAATATAGTGTGTGTGTGCGCGCTATCTAAAGCTATGTGCATATTCCATAAATGTACTCACCTGCAAAGAAAGACACGTGGAAATTAACCAATATGATATAACTCAATACACATCACTACGATAGAAGCTTGCCATCCATACATGTTAGGGAATTGCCAGTTGGTTCACGGTGATAGGAAATAACTCTGAATAAGTCTGATGAGACAAAAAGTATAACCAAAGATAAAGCAAATTTGGAAACCAAGATTCTTTGGCTATGGTGAGATGTAAATCTGGGAATCCCAGCAGGTAAATCTCAATTCCAAGGCACCTAAGCAATGCACTGAAGTGGATAATTCCACTTGTGTGCCACCCTCCAGATCTTATAAAAGTATGTGAGATTTTGCTACAAGACAAAAGAAAACCAGCTGACCATTCTTCTCTGCAAGTTGCTTTGGTATTCTTATAAATAGATCTGGTGGGAGTTACCTGACAGTTAGTATATTGTCTAGACAAAAGGACACTACATTCAAATGCTGCTGGTGTGACAACACTAGGGAAGCACTGATACCAATACTAGTATCTGTATCAGTGCCAATACCGAGTATTTGGGCGAGTACTTGCACTCCCCCCTAGGCCTTGTTCACACCAAGCGCGGAGCAGGTGCAGAGCAGATCAGTTGCAGACCGGATCAAAACTGCGTCCAATGTATTCCAATGGTATTTTTTGCTCCAGTTCACATCGCAGCGTGCAGTTGCAGAGCAGATCCAGAGCAGGTGAAAAAACTACAGCAGGCCCTATGTTACATGCTCTGGAACACATCAAAAATGCATGCAAATGCCTGGTACACACTGAAAGCCCATTTTAAACTTTAAAATAAAAGAACATTTTTTTTTACCAAAAAGAGCCCGGAACGCATAGAAAATGCGTCAAAAACGTGGCAAAAAAGCGTCTAAAAGACTAGCGTGCGTGTGCAGAAACCTGACCGGATCTGCTCTGCATTTGGTGTGAACAAGGCCTTAGCCCTCATTCACACCTATGATTTAGCTGAGTTTAGGGATTCCTGCATCAGTAACTGGTGATTTCCTGCAGCAGGAATCCCTAATCTGCTGTTTACAAGCTGCAGCTGTCACCCATTCAAGTTAATGATCGGGTGACAGCCACTGCATGTAAATGCCAGCACACCAAATGTAGTCATATGTGATACGATTACATGCAGTCAGGAAGAAATCACTCTCCCTGGACACATTGATTGTCCCTCCAGGGATAGTGATCCCTTCCAAACTGCACAATTACATATAATTACATGTGGTGTGCTGGCATTCAAATGCAGCGGCTGTCACCCGATCAGTAACTTGAAAGGGTGGCAGCTGCCGCTTGTAAATGGCAGATTAAGGATTCCTGCTGCAGGAAATTGCAAGTTCCTGATGCAGGAATTCCTAAATGCACCGAAACTACAGGTGTGAATAATGACTTAATGTCTTGTGGGTTTTAGGGACCATTCACAGCAGATGCATTGGGGTTGCTCTGGCAATTTGCCTTGTTTTAAACCGGCACAGTTCACACTATGGTGTTGCCACGGTGTGCTCTGCATGCAGTACTTTTTTAATCGCAGCATGGTGTGACTCAGTACAACATTGTGCTCTGCCAACACATTCATGAAATGTCACTCCTGGCATTTCAATAAATATCTAACAAAAAAAAACAGTGCACAGCGCCGAGATCGGCACATCAGCACAGTACATGTCAGCGCAAACCAGTGGTCATGGTAAAGCCAAGGAAAGGAAAGGTGTGAAAGGATCCTTAAGATTATTTTTATGAGCCAAAAATGCCAATTTTATTATGTGTACAATATGAAATTACTTACATGTCACACAAGAATCAGCAGCATTCCATGATGACATTCTGCCTAATTCTCTTCTATGGAGATAAATAACAGAACAGAGTGACAAGAAGAAGAATTACCAGATCACTGTCACTGGTCACATGCCAGCTTCCACAGCCTCCCTCCATGTGACCACAGCTCATCTAAGTGAACAGCCCTTGTCACCAGAGTGGTCACACACCTCAGCTGTATGTAGAGTTGCAGTGACAGTAGACAATGATCAGATGAAGCTGAAGATCGCTCTCCTGTCCCTGTGTTATCGTCCTTCGCTTTCCTCGCTCCATTAATTTCCGTTCAGGAAAACACTCTCCAATCAGAAGATGAGCTGCTGTCACGTGGTTTTCTGCCTTCAACGCTGAGCTGTATGGAAGGCATCGGGATAACAAGAGCGACACCTAGCGGCCGTTTATATCATATAATTCTGAGGTTTTATGTCATAACATCCATTCCGCGCAGTAGACAGACACGTTTGTTTTATGGTTAGAAATGTGTTGTATAGAACTGCTGCTGTCTTTATTATAAAATCAAATGCACATCGTAAGTCTCCATTCAGGCTGCATTCACTCCTAGGCGACATTTTTTTTGCTCTTTTCTACATGTGCTTTTGCGCATACATCAAGTTGTGCGGTTTTTTCCAGCAGATTATGACACATTGACGTAAATAGGCAAATACGTGTAAACATGCACAAGAAACGCAGCAAATGCACGTTTTTGACCAGTCTATGGGGCCAAGAAGCGCCAAAAAGAAGCTCATGTACTTTTTCTAGCCCCAGGCTCCATTCACACCTAGCGTCTTGTAGCGCTTTTTTTTGCCCTAAAAACCAAAACAAAATCCCATTCATTTCTATGGCCCTGTTCACATGTGAGTGTTTTGCGGTTGCTGGGCTTCTTGACCCCATAGACTTCAATGGAAATGCTCATGTGTATGCGGTGTCGTTTGTGTGCGTTTTACTTGCGTTTACCCATTTACATCAATGTGTCACAATCTACCTGCGAAAACGTGCAACTTTATTTATATCAATAAGTTTGTGTGTTTTTACACATTACTCACGCGTTTTTTGCCCCATAGACTTCAATAGAGGCACCTGTAAACACGTGTTCGAAGAAACTTTTAAACACGCATAGAACTGCTGTCCTCTCTACAACAAAAACACCCGGAGCTTGATACATGTGCAAAAACGCTTTCACAGAGCTTGCAAAATGCTTCAAAAATGTGCATTTAAAACACACAAAAAAATATGTTCTGCTCAGGTGTGACTGCCGGCTCCGGCCCCTGTACTGACGTTTCATCAGCAATGTGTCAGTAGCTCACCTGCAGCTATCAGGTTTTCCAGCTGATCAGGCAGTTTTGATGCATTCAGATCTGTCAGCGGAAGTTATATTAAGACAACAGGGTTGAATTACTAAAATGTTAATGGTCTGTTCACTTTGCAGGGAAACTTTCCCTCAGGGTAATGAATGAGGTGAAGCATCTAATCCATCCAATCATGTGCACAAATATTCTGGGGAGAATAAAACAACCCTTGCAGTGGGGTTAGCCTCTGCAAGGGTTAAGTGCATACCTTGGGCCCGGCTGCTAGACCGGTCAGCGCAGCCTCTCTCCCCCTCCTCTCCCATGGTCTCAGGTCCTGCGAGTCATCATGTCCGATACAGCATATTAGACAAGATGATGCTGAGGGACATTACACCACCAAAGCGGAGGAGGAGAAGAGGATGCAGGGAGTGGTCTAGCAGCAAGCCATGTTCGAGGTTCAGGTGAGTTTTAGACCCTAGGGGAAAACGAATGCTTGAAGAAGCTTGAAGGGCAAAAGGTTTTATTAACCTCTGCAGTGGGGCTACCCCGCACTGAAAGGGTGAGCTGCTTGTTTTGGTCTAGGGACTAAAATAACAAAGTTATACTCACCCAATCCTCTGAGCCGGCTCGCACTTAGACTTGTCCTTCGCTGCAGGGGTCTAAGGTCCTTGGAGTCATTACATTCTATACACTGTGTATAGAACGTGAGGATGCCGAGGGACATACCATCGCTGCAGCAGAGGAGGAGACAGGAGGGAGCACTGTGCCAGCTGGATGGTTTAGAGGTTTGGGTGAGTATAACTTCGTTATTTTCCTCCCTAGACCACTGGTAGCCCCACTGCAAGAGTTACGTTTTATTCTCCTTAGAGTTCTTCTTTAATTTTCCTTGCATGTGATTGGGTAGTGTTTGCAAAGTGAATTTTGACCTCATTCACTAAGATAAGGGAAAATCCCTTGCAAAGTGAACAGCCTATTTGCCTTTAGTAAATCCACCCCATTGTACAGAGTAGAGATGACAACCTGGTGTGTTCCTGTACACAGCAAGCTAAATATAAACCAATGCCCCGCCCCTGGATGCCTCTCCCACACACAGCAGCTTCTACTTACATAGAAAGTCATTTATTAACTGAAATGGTCACCACTCCCATACAAAGCACCAGGCAATGTGCTGGAATCTAATCGTGTTTAATGGCGGCAGGAATACTTCCCTACATACCTACAGATTTGACATGTTATACACAATCAAATTCAGAAATCAGATGAAGCAGTAGAGAAGATTAGTGGATTAGGGACACGAACGGGAGTAAAGAAGATGTGAGGGCAAAAATACTGAAAGGGCGCCTAAGGTGTAGTGGTGGCAAATGGGTCACAGAATATGAGAGGGGTATATAAAATGTGGGGGCACTAACTGGAGTAAAGAAGATGTGGGGGCATTAAAGGAGAACTATGAGGTGAGTGATTTTCACTCATCCTCGTAGTTTGAGCCGACGCGTGACAATTAAACTGTCACATGTCAGCTCAATAGATCGGGAAGCGAGCGAACACATACTCGCTCGCTCACTTCTCGATCATCTCCCTGCAGAGAGCTGTGACTGTCACTCATGGCTCCCGGCAGGTACCCCCCCCCCCCCCCCCCGGGCGCACCCCCACCCCGTTTTGGGGGGGG